>NC_081201.1:20296616-20482412 GCF_902713425.1 Acipenser ruthenus | reverse complement strand
ACAGTGATGAGATATATATTGTATATTTTGAAAATCCCTTTACAATGTGCATCTTTGTTGCCAGCCATTTAGAATGATAAACTAAAAAGATTGTCCAATTTAGGTTGCGGTTTCTGCTCTACTGCATCGTAGCGTGAAAATTCAGACAAGAATTTCAAAAAGTCCTTTGTCAACTTTATTTTTTTTCTTCTTTCTTACATATGAAAAACAATTCTCTCCCACAGAAATAAACAAAAAAAAATCCCCACCCCACCCACCCCCTTTAAAAAAAAAAAAAAAACACAACACAAAACAAAATCGAGACATTGGTTTCCTCCACCAAAAGCGAAGCTGTGCTAGTTTCAAATCTTTCAGATTTAAAATAAATATTCTACTTCTTTCCAGGTGTAGACATGCTCGTCTCTTTACATTCTCAAATTAAAGGTTGCATTTATTTTAATTTTATTTTAACAAGTATATTTGTGGCGAGTCCCCGCTCACTGTGTCTGATAACCTGCCATTCCAAAGCCCGCTTGGTTTGGTATTACAGCAGGGGCCCCCTGTCCTTGAGCCGGCTGAGCCCCGAAACCTCCCACCCAGGCTGGGGATTGAGACTGCCTGGAAGACAAACAAAGCGACAGGTTAGGGTTTGCTCGGGGGGGGGGGGGGTTAACTTGAATGCTTTGATTCAAAGGGTATTTAAGAAGTTTGTTTGTAACCTTGATATGTTCTGGGCTGCCGCCGCCGCCAACAGCGAGTCCCTGAAAACAAGAGGCTACATTTCAGTGGGTTTGTTACAGGGTGCAGACCTGCTTATTTCAGTGGGTTTGTTACAGGGTGCAGACCTGCTTATACACATTTCAGTGGGTTTGTTACAGGGTGCAGACCTGCTTACTTCAGTGGGTTTGTTACAGGGTGCAGACCTGCTTATACACATTTCAGTGGGTTTGTTACAGGGTGCAGACCTGCTTATATGACTGACTCAGTTTGCATTTAGATTATTTAACACTAGCTACAATAAGACAAATGTGAAATTACAGGTTTAAAAAAATCTTAATGGCGACTGTAGTCTGCAAGAGGATCTTCTGCATGTAATTTTCTTTAGTGGTCTCAGCTACACACACTTCACATCTGTAAGAATATATCTTTAACTGCTGTTTATGAAATATCAATATTCGATACTGCTTCCAATGTAACTTCTTACTAAATAAATGTAGTTCTTAATGCAAATAGGAGCAAAATGCTTAATGCCCTAGATGGTCACCTAGTGACACACAGAAACTATAGAAAATAATAAAACAAATTGCTGCAAGTACAAAATGAGCTGCTGTAGTTTAGATACAGTGCCTTGCGAAAGTATTCGGCCCCCTTGAACTTTGCGACCTTTTGCCACATTTCAGGCTTCAAACATAAAGATATGAAACTGTAATTTTTTGTGAAGAATCAACAACAAGTGGGACACAATCATGAAGTGGAACGAAATTTATTGGATATTTCAAACTTTTTTAACAAATAAAAAACTGAAAAATTGGGCGTGCAAAATTATTCAGCCCCTTTACTTTCAGTGCAGCAAACTCTCTCCAGAAGTTCAGTGAGGATCTCTGAATGATCCAATGTTGACCTAAATGACTAATGATGATAAATAGAATCCACCTGTGTGTAATCAAGTCTCCGTATAAATGCACCTGCACTGTGATAGTCTCAGAGGTCCGTTTAAAGCGCAGAGAGCATCATGAAGAACAAGGAACACACCAGGCAGGTCCGAGATACTGTTGTGGAGAAGTTTAAAGCTGGATTTGGATACAAAAAGATTTCCCAAGCTTTAAACATCCCAAGGAGCACTGTGCAAGCGATAATATTGAAATGGAAGGAGTATCAGACCACTGCAAATCTACCAAGACCTGGCCGTCCCTCTAAACTTTCAGCTCATACAAGGAGAAGACTGATCAGAGATGCAGCCAAGAGGCCCATGATCACTCTGGATGAACTGCAGAGATCTACAGCTGAGGTGGGAGACTCTGTCCATAGGACAACAATCAGTCGTATACTGCACAAATCTGGCCTTTATGGAAGAGTGGCAAGAAGAAAGCCATTTCTTAAAGATATCCATAAAAAGTGTCGTTTACAGTTTGCCACAAGCCACCTGGGAGACACACCAAACATGTGGAAGAAGGTGCTCTGGTCAGATGAAACCAAAATCGAACTTTTTGGCAACAATGCAAAACGTTATGTTTGGCGTAAAAGCAACACAGCTCATCACCCTGAACACACCATCCCCACTGTCAAACATGGTGGTGGCAGCATCATGGTTTGGGCCTGCTTTTCTTCAGCAGGGACAGGGAAGATGGTTAAAATTGATGGGAAGATGGATGGAGCCAAATACAGGACCATTCTGGAAGAAAACCTGGAGTCTGCAAAAGACCTGAGACTGGGACGGAGATTTGTCTTCCAACAAGACAATGATCCAAAACATAAAGCAAAATCTACAATGGAATGGTTCACAAAAACATATCCAGGTGTTAGAATGGCCAAGTCAAAGTCCAGACCTGAATCCAAATCGAGAATCTGTGGAAAGAACTGAAAACTGCTGTTCACAAATGCTCTCCATCCAACCTCACTGAGCTCGAGCTGTTTTGCAAGGAGGAATGGGCAAAAATGTCAGTCTCTCGATGTGCAAAACTGATAGAGACATACCCCAAGCGACTTACAGCTGTAATCGCAGCAAAAGGTGGCGCTACAAAGTATTAACTTAAGGGGGCTGAATAATTTTGCACGCCCAATTTTTCAGTTTTTTATTTGTTAAAAAAGTTTGAAATATCCAATAAATTTCGTTCCACTTCATGATTGTGTCCCACTTCTGGTTGATTCTTCACAAAAAATTACAGTTTCATATCTTTATGTTTGAAGCCTGAAATGTGGCAAAAGGTCGCAAAGTTCAAGGGGGCCGAATACTTTCGCAAGGCACTGTATATATATTCCATTGCTAAATACATGTAGACAACATCAGAAAAATGTGTCACTACTTAAAACTTAACAGCCTGTGGTATAACTGGAACACTAAAGTGTTACCTTTCTGGCAGGCCAACAAACTAAAATCAGACTGGTGTAATCCTTTAATTTCTGCATCTTTGTTGACAGTAATGTGGAAAGATAAACTAGAGATTGTCGAAATGAGGTTGAGCTAGTGGATCAATGTAAGGACATTCACAGACAGCTTCGTATAATCCAGCACAACACTGAACTTCAGCTACACTGATCTAATAACGAAAAATATGAGAGACATCTAGGATTACTTACTCAACACCAAAGCCTTGCTGATTCCATGCCTGGCCATACATGCCATAAGATTGCATCTGCCAGCCATTAGCCATGTACTGTCCATACTGCTGTGGGTTTCCATACATCTGACTCCACTGCCCCCACTGGCCATACTCCATCTAAAAGGGCAAAGATTAAGTTTGATTATACTCAGAATGGATAGAGCAAGTCCTGAAATGTCAATACAAAAGATACACATCGTAGCAAAGTGAATATAAAGGGACTATAGTTAATCTACTTGGAATGTTGGAAGCGCAGGTGCGATTGACAGCCCTAAAAGTTAAACAATAAACTTTGAGCAAACACTTAGAAAGCACACGAATTGTAGCAAATATCTTTGTAGATTACCAGAATTCTATATTTATAAATCTGGTCTTATTTATTTATTTTTAAACCATCCAAACCAATTGGGTCTTTCTGGTATTGCTAAAAAGTATCAGAGTTTTAATGCGCCAAGTCATCCTGAGAACTGCATGTAAAAGTAGTTTTGTTAGTTTGAAGTCTTGCCCTACCTGTGGAAAGTTTTTTGCCATGTCGGGTGACTCTTTACCCCAATAACACTTAACAACGTGGCCTTCAATGCTAGTCCCGTTAACTGAAACAATGGCATGGGCTGCACTTTCATGTGAGGAAAACCTGCAAAACATAATAGAATACAATGAGTAATTTAAAGAGCTACTAAAACTTCTGAGAAGAAGCAGACCAACTACTTCACATGATGTGCAATAAGATAAATGTATGCTTGTAATAAAGACAAAACAAGCTGAACAAACAGTGGTATTGTTATCAATAAATCATAGGTAATAAATCATAGGCTGTTAATGTATTTCTTCATGCAAAATAGATTTTAGTCTGGAATAACTATGAACCATAAGATTACCCATCCTTTTAAAATTATGGCTACTCATGTCTTACCTGATAAATGAATACCCTTTTTCGGGGAAAACTCGGATTTCCATTATCTGTCCAAATGGTGAGAAAGTCTGACGCATTAATTGCTCTATAAACAAAAGAAAAACAAACAAACAAACATGAAAAGTATAACATTAAGCAGACTTGAACAAAATAAAACACCTCTGCACAAAAGTTAAAGAACACTGGACACTATTTTACACCAAAAAAATAAAATCTTGTTTCCAATGACTGGGCAAGTGTTAACGATGCATTTTTTTCAATCTGCTTTAGCTTCAAAAACCCTTTGTAAGATTAATACAATGACTTAATGATCTCGGAACAACTGATCCGACTGTCTAAAGAACGACCAGCAAGCAAGCTGTAACTTGACATGAAATTGCAGGATTTGTGTCTCTCTGGTATTATAATATTTTGGTTCAAGTTCAACTTGTTGGTCATGTAATCACACATATAAAAGCAAACTAAAAACAGATTCAACACTTTCACACAAAAGACACACGAATAAACTCAAAGTATATCTACAAAATAAATGTGAACTATATATATATAAATAAATCAGCTGGAAATGTGATACTGAATTTCCCTGTACCAGATCAATGGGCTGAAGGCTATCAGAGAGCAATACATACCTGTTAATCCTGACTGAATGCCTCCACAGTAGACAGTGCAATTCTGGGGGCTCGACTGATTCACAACATCTTCAAATCTCAATTGCTTAGAGCTGTCTATACATTAACAATACACAAAAAACATGTTCAAGTATTTAAAGCAACACAAATATCCATGGCTAGATTGTATTTTATTATTAGCTCCAACTGACTTCATTAAACAAGCAGTCCAACCATAACTGTAGTACCGGTCCACATGAAGCACATGTAATCCTTTTAAAAAGACAAGAAGGTTACTTACTTTCTTGGACATTCTTTGGTGCGGGTGGCTTGCGAGTGGCCCAGTTAGTCCGAATCTGTCGACCTCCTAACCACTGTCCACCCATGTGTACAATTGCATTTTCTGCATCCTGTGAATGGAACATGTTAGTGAACTTTGTAGCTGATAGTAGGGGGAGGAGGGGATTCATATCTCAAAAGGTACTTGAATATACTAAAATTAGAAAAAGAAGTTAACTGTAAAAACAACATGAAAAACTACTTTAATTGTGGAAGGGATTCACATTTGTGCACCACTTGATGAATTTTATTATTATTATTTGTTTATTTAGCAGACGCCTTTATCCAAGGCGACTTACAGAGACTAGGGTGTGTGAACTGTGCATCAGCTGCAGAGTCACTTACAATTACGTCTCACCCGAAAGACGGAGCACAGGGTCACACAGTTAGTCAGTGGCAGAGGTGGGATTTGAACCGGGGACCTCCTGGTTACAAGCCCTTTTCTTTAACCACTTGACCACACAGCCACTGATAATGAAATGAGTAACTTATTTTACTTATTATTTTGTGAAAATAAAATCGAGAGTAGTGTTCATTGTTGTTTATAAAGACCCTGAGAATAAACGTATATTATGTCATTGCAATCACTTAGGTGAAACAATGTCTTGTAATTTGCTGAAAAATCTATATTTTTCAACAAAACTTACAGAAGTATTGTAAGGTCCCTCGGGTCACAGAATACCATGTTTTTATACATGTATCTAAGCAGAATACATAATAAATAACTTAACTTTAAAAATCAAACGAAAAAAGAAATATATGATTTCTGAAGTACTTTAAAATGTTCCCCAGAATGCTCCGAAAAAAGGACACCATTTGCAAGATGCTACTGTAAAAAATAGTTTTGGTGAATTTATAGGAAGAGTCAACTACAGCCAAAAAACGCCTGGTCCTGGGGGAGCACCCACTGAAATGCTTGGTCCTGAAAAAAAAAAAATCTAATAAAACTAACACGTGGCATTACTTGTTACTTTTAACATGTGGCATTACATATTACTTTTACTGTGATTATTGAAATACATTTTTGTTTACAACTGTAAGTCGCCCTGGATAAGGGTGTCTGCTAAGAAATAAATAATAACAAAGGGTTATTATTAATGATCAGCCAAGTTAAACAATATCCTTGCACTCAATTAACTATTAACACGTTTGACAAACATTCATCTGTTAAGTGACTTTCACTTGTTGACCCAGATTGGGGGGCTTACCAGTTTGTTGTAGAAAGACACAAATCCATAGCCCTTTGATTTCCCTGTTGTCATGTCCTTCACAACACGAGCATCCCTGCAAAAAGAGGTGACAAGCTTGTCAGATGCCTGGATGCTTGCCAACTGAAGTTAAAAATAAAAAAGGAACCACACACACTGTACTGAAAGAATAGATTTGGTTTTTTTTTTTTTTTTTTTTTTTTATAAAAAAAATTAACCCTAAAAAGACTAGTATTTAAATTATTTGCCAACAGCTTGTTCAACTGGTAAGCAAAATGAAGTTGAAGAAATATAAATGTAAACATGCAACCTACACTTAGTCAAATAGTAATTCTAAAAAAAAATACACTTGATAGTAATTTAGATCTTTACCACATATGGCGTTCTTTTTATCACTTAATAGTCTACCGTCTAATATTCTACTGACTATGGACAAGGTTTTTATCAAGTAAATCAATACTTCTTACTCTGTTTACCATGCATTCATATAATTCAGCTATTGGTGTTCTGATAATAAGAATACATTAATTGATAAAAGAGAAAAAAATAGGAATTAAAAGGCATACATCGCCTGTTAACAGATTTCTTTATTTTTCCTGGTCAATTCTTTACCATCATTATGGAGTTTGGGCAGCTGTAAATTTCGAAAAATTGACATTCAGAAATTTAGGAAAGGAGAATAAAACTATCAACAATACCAATAAGCACACCAGTACGAAACAACAAATTTACACAGATAAGCTTTAGTAAAACGTTAAAAAAAATGATTGGAAATACTTTGAAAAAACTGCACTGAATATAAAAATGTTAAGATGTAAAAATATTGAAATATATTTATATAAATATAATAAGAAAATAGAAATGAGAAAAAAAATCTACAACTGAGTTTCCAGTGTGCACAGTTCCTTGCAGTTAGCCTTCAAGATCCTGTCCATTATGAGCAATTCTGTAAAATAACCAGAATGCTATTATTTTTAGTTGCGACTCAGAACTACGAAAAGCTGAATGTTTCTTACTTTTTGTATACCGAACATCAAAAGAAACTTACTACTATTGTAACACATTTATTTTTGAAAAAAGAAACAAGGTATATAAAACGATGGACATAGACTAAATGTTTTTGGTTTCTTTTTAATCACTCGATCATTCATCCTTGACCATGACACGCTTGAGTGACTGACTGAAGCATATGCACTTAATCACCTAATTAGTGAGACAGTTGACTGGACACTGGATATGGAGTGATTTCAGCTGTTGAATTGCAATCTTGAATAAAAGCAATAAAGAAAATCACAGAAAAAAAAAATATGCCACGTCTGTCAAGAGAGCAGCGCCTTCGTGCAATCGGCACGATGGAGGCTGGACTAGGGCAGAGTACTGTGGCTCGCTGTCTTGGGTGCTCACAACCAGCAATTTCAAACCTGGTGAGATGGTATAACCAGACACACTCTGTCAATGACAGGCCACAAACGAGGAGACCAAGAGTCACACGACCTGCCCAAGATCGACAGATCATTTTGCAGCATCTTCGTGATGTCAATTGTTAATCAGCACAATAAAAAGTCACTGCACCTGCTCTAAAACAGAGTTTCTCATTTTTCAAGCACATCTAATGAATTTAATCCAAATATAAGCGATAAGTTTCTTTTGATGCTCAGGATACATTAATTACTTATTCACATTTCAAAACTACTTACCATAATCAAATTCAAAACTAAACAAAGAATTAAACAAAAAGCAAACTGTGGTCCATTAAATAAATAAAAGGGGAGGTTGGGGGTGGTTAGAAAGGTAAACATGGGAGATGGTAGATGAAGTTTGTACGCACACTCTGTGTCTCAGATTTTCTAAACTTTTCCTATCAATGTGTTTTCTTTCAAAAACAACTGTTGCTAGTAAAATGTATAATGATACAGAGTAGCTATATCCTGAATAGCAGCTTTAAGCAAAGCAGCTTTAATCAAAAGTATCAAATCATTTTTCAGGACAGCAGACCCATAATTAAAATGTAATACAAGATAGTGTATTAAAACTTAGTAATAGTTGCATAATTAGGGAGTCCTCATAAAAGTATTCCATTACGTTTGGATGGGGGCTTAACAATAACTTAATCACAAATTACTCTGTCAAAAGGTCCACCCCACCTAGTAAAACATTTTAAAGGTTGTTTTACTTACAGCCTGACTTTGCCCATCCTAAAATGCATAGTCCCTTTAAGAGACACAGCTTTTAGTTCCTTAAAGTGTTTAAATGATTCTATTCAAGTCCTGAGGATGGGTACTAATACTTTAACTTAATTAAAGTCAGTGCTTTTGAAAACAGAGTAGAGAGGACATGCTGGAAGTCAGTACAGTGCAAAACGGCGAATGCGTTTGTTCCCACAGTACTTAAGGGCAATGCACGACTGTCAAGGCTACACTGGCAAACAAAACCACTGATCTTCACAATGTGCAGAAAAGGAATGCTTGCCGTGTGACTGGCAAGCATTTTCTAAATATTTAGTTCTACTTTTCTCTTCCACTACTTTAAGTTGTATTTTTGCAGCCAAATTATAAACCACAACAAAGGCGCAGAGGCCAGGATTATAATTATGGATTTGATTAGCCAGTTTCCTCTAGAGGTTGGTCATTCTGGTAGCTAGATAAATATAATACATAGGGGCATGGTTCTTTTGACGAGTCTATTTGAACTTAAAAGCACTGGTGGAGATACAGCTGTCTTTACTTATTTGATTTGTCTGGTCTGAAAAGGACATTACCGTAGCTCAGTCTACACCTTCATGTATAGGTCAACTCATATTAAATTAGACTGCCTAAAACCCAATCAACCCAATAAATAATGTATCTGCACCACCACATTTGGATATATGCTACTACATAACTATAGTTGCTCAAATTAAAAAGCAAAAGCAGGACTTTGAGGGGGGGAAAAAACTGACTAATACATAGGGTGCATGGTTGAATGTAAAAACCAAACAAAGATTAAAATAATTCTGTATAAAAAGGTTAGAGATGATAAGTGACTAGATAACAACAGACATCAACTCTTTTGTCCTTCAATTCATATCTTCTTAAAAAAAAACACATCATTGGAAAAAATATTGCATTTTATTTAAAGTTACCATTCTGTAAAAACAGTGTTTGACATCATAGAAGGTTAGTGCTTTTAAAATTGTACACTTACGAGATTTTACCAAAGGGAGCAAAAGCAGCTTTGATATCTTCTGTAGTTATCTCTGGGCTCAAATCTCCCACAAAGACATGGAAGTGATCTGAAACAGGCAACATAAAAGGATGAAAGTGAGGTTTAAAAAGTTATCAATAAATAAAACTACATATTACTATTCAACATTCATGTCCAGAAATAAGATTCATCTGGTCATTATAATTCACCTGTATGGAATAATGACAACAGCCCATCAATTGGATTTGCATGTACAAAAACGGAAATTTATATCAGTATATCTGCACAGCACACAGGTAAACATGTCACCATATAGTCTTAGTCTGAAAGAAGGTAGTTTCACAATAACACAGCTTCCACTTACAGGAAACATATTCAAAGAGTCACATAGTGACATTGCTAGGAAGATGACAGGACACCACAACAGACAACACTTAACAAGCAGGGGTGAAATGTATAGCCAACTTTAAGAGTGTATCTATAGTTTCCAAATGAAACCTTATGAGAAATTACATTCCTGCAGGAACAAATTGAACTTACTGTGCAGCCAGTTTAGCAGATTTAACAGACCTGTTAAACTTGAAATAGGTGGCATTTTACATTAATATTTCACGATCAATACATTTTAATAAATGTCAGACCCCCTTAATCTGGTCAATAGATTATACTTGTGTTCATAGTCATTGGAGCCTGAAAGAGAAAATAATAAAATTGGACTATACCACGCTGAAGGCTTTGTGCTACAACTGTTACAACTCAGATTTCACCTTTATAATTCTCACAGGACTATAAATGGAAAATTCTCTGCCACAGAAAATAGATGGAAGAACCCAGAGTGATCCAACTATAAAAAATATTTTAGTACAGCATTATGAAAAGCAGAGCCTTTATAGTGTAGACCAGTAAAACAGACACTGATGAAGTCAGTTATGCTCAGGATTGCTAGATATGGGATAGGAGTAGTTTAGGTTATGTTGTTTTGCCAGTGTACTTCACTATGTCCAAGTCTGTAAAGTTCTTAGTATGTTCTACATCAACTCCACAAACTTAATTTCCCTAATGAAACTATTACAAAAACACAAGAATTATCCAAGTCCAGCTTCCAACCAAGGAACAAAAATCCTTTGACATAGAAAAAAAATTAAATATTTCTTCCAGAAAGAAAAGAGGAACTTACAAAAAGAGACAACAGGGAAAGGTACAGGAACTGACAGTCATATAAAAAAAAAAAAAGATGAAACAATGAATTAACAAGCAAGAATTGAAAGGGGACATAAAACAAACAAAAAAGAAATAGGTAAAATACACTTCATACCCAAATGGACATACAAAACAAAAAGACTACAGGTGAACTGAATGGTTTCTTTAAATTAAAAAAAACAATAGGAAAAACACAGTTTTGAAATAGTAAGCTTAAATATTTGTATTTTTTTCTATTTAAAAAAAAAACACCACAAGGTCGCAAATTAAAGATACCAAAGCAACTCCCATGTCCTCTTTTCTGAATTACATTTCAAGCACTTGAAGTTACATCAGCTTTTAGGCAATAAGAAACATCAGCATTTGGTACTTGTTAATACTAACCACACTGCAACACATACGAAGGCTATATCAAACCTATTTTGGTTCCTTGCTCCTTCTCTTCCATTTTGAAAGATGTGCCTACAAAACATCTTGCATTCACAACATAACCTCTTGCAATAAATAGATCTATTTCATATTTGATTTTAAAAGGAGTGGCTCGATACAGGATAATAAATTTCAACACTGTTGTTCAGTTCCTCTAAACCCCTAGTTTTCTTTTCCTTTGAGAAACAGAAAGTGAAACTTACTGGATGTGTCTTTCTTCTGGCTACTTGGAGTTGTTGCCCAATTTACCTTGACCTCCTATAAAAAACACATTTTAAAGTGACATTTTACCATTAGAATCAGTTCAAAATCAATACATAGTATTCATAAGCTGTAGCCAAACTTTTTGTAAACATTCAAACAAACTGAGGACATTTACCAATTAACCTTCCAAAGTTATCTTGTAACTACTAAATGAGCATGATACCTTGGGATACAAGTATATAAACCCTCTTCCTGGGGAGCTGGTGTATTTTAAACCCACTGGTCTGGGTTTCAATTCACTATCGGAAAGTTTATTTAAAAAAAAAAAAAAAAAAAAAAAAAAAAAAAAAAGCATTTCTAGGGTCGTACTGTAACAGGAAGACATCTCTGATGGAACAGATGGTAAACGTGATGTAAAAAGGAACATGATACAGTTTCTATGTGATTGGAGCAATATTTTAAGAACAAAAATGATCTTGATTATACCACGTGTGATCCCAAGTTATTTTCCTTCCAAGTGCTATATAAAAAAAAACTATGCAAGACAGTCATGTGCCTCAAACTAGAATAAAGGGTCATTAGCTAAAACTGAACACACAAAACCAGACTTCATGAAATAGCAGATCCCAGTGCAAGGAGGTGCTGTGAAAACCCAAGTCAGTAATGACAGAGAAAGAATGGAATCTATTTTATTCCACCTTGCTCCCTCTACTTCCTTAATGGTCCATGTCACATGCTTAACCACATGCTCACTCTCCTTAGAAATCCACACACTTGCAGGAGACTGATTTCAACACAGACCACAGTTCTTCCACTGCTTGAGGAATCTGATGTGCATTTTCAGTATCTTCACTTAGCGCTAAACAGTAAACCAAGCCTTTAATGCAAGAAATGCAAAACAAAGGAGCAGTGTTTACCTTTCCCATTATCTTCCTGCCATTCATTGCTGCCAGTGCAGCAGCAGCATCCCTGTGTTCGTAGAACTCCACAAAGCAATAGGGATCATTACTTGTTTGCTGCAAAACAGAAAATCCAACAGAAGCGTTGACCCTTCTGCTATCTGGTTGCTGAGAAAAAAAGCCAGGAGAGTATATTATTGCACAATATTGAGCTCAACATGTAACATTTCAAAGTACAGCTATGCTTAGTCTTAAACATATCTAAGTCCCCAACAATCATGTTCAATTTTACACCCATATAAAATGTTAGTTTGTGACGGTTTCCTAGATTTTTCCTTAACACGGCCGCCTTCATCCTCCCTTGAAAACGTACTGGCAACTGGATCACTGAGCCAGACAGCCACGCATGCTACTATCTGAGGCAGCAGATAGTTAGGAGTTGTGTGCTCAGTTGTTAGTCAAGTAATATACATACAATGGGAATTGTTACTATAGTTTACTCTGTAAATTCGCCTTACACTTCTATTTGTGCTTAAGTTATTGATTAAGCTTTTAAGACAAAAGGCCTCTTGTTTTGAACCTCACTTTCAAATTAAACATATTTCACATACTTGTGCAAAACATCCAAGGTGGACAAGAAACAGCAAAGAAAACTCAAGGGCCATTTTAAAACAGTGTGTTTTCAATCCTAATGCATATCAATTCATATATTTTGCATGACAAACAGCGTACAAAATGTCTTTGCAGAAACAGTTACGGACGGTTCAAAGATTTAAAAAGGCAAAAACTGCAGTTAACCCTCAAAAGCACATGATGGTTAAATTCGACATGCTGTACACATTGTGAAGTGTGGACCCTTACACGCTGATCGTGTCTGTCTGTCCATCCATCCGTACATGCACGATAACTGCTTTGATTTTGCAGTAGTCTCCAAACTTATCATACTCTGCTAGCCTACAGATATTTCGGGTTGAATTTGGTTGAATATTTGTCACCTTTCAGGTAGGGTGTGATTACTAGTCGATTGAGACATGTGCCTGCACTGGGTTTAGTTATATTCAACAATTTCCTAAGTTTGAGGAGTGGTTAGCCACTGGGGAAATCAAGGTTTTGCTCACCGAAAGCAGAGAATATATTTTATGGGTCACACATGACTAATCTCTCTCTCCCCCAACTTCCTGCACCATATAGACACTACATTAAATCTGCCTTACATCAAGAGTTTGGGTCAATAAATGAACTTGAAACAAAAACTTGTTTTAAATTATAAAACCAGGTCAACTCTCCAGTAAATTAGAAGGAAAAAATGTGTGGTCATGCATTAGTCAGTATTCATTTTCCTCAATACCAGCATTTCTTTGTAAAAATAAGCCAAGTCCTTTGGACTTCTTTTCTGCCCAAAATATGCTATTTTGAAAAGGATACATTCTTATTATTAGGCACATGCAGTCAATTAGCCGATCACTCACCCTTCCTTTATTGCAGAATCACTGTGCAGCTGAATTGTGTTCTAAGCTTGCTGTAATGCTTTAAAAGCATTATATCTTGTAAATGATGAAATGCAGCCAAAAGGTTTTGTAAGACTGTGCTAAAGCAAGTAGAGAACTCTATACAAATGAACCGCAAAAGAATAGCTAGCTATAGATAAAGCTTCCTTTGACATCACAGAAATTCCGCAAGATTTCAGACAGATTTCTGAGTTATGTAGGGAAGTCTACTCTGGAGTTAAGTTAATTAGTGTGAAGTTGGGTCCACTGAACACTAGGTGTGACGCTTCCTCGATTCACATGGTCAACTGTGATATTTTTCTGATAATTGATACAGATAAACGTAATGCGAGACTGCATACAAAAAAAAAGTCTACATTGAAATCCGAGAATAAAATGCATTATCAAGCACTGCCTCGCACCAGCTTTTCATTCAATGTGTAAATAATTTTTTTGTCAAGCCCGTCGGAAGTGAAGGCAGGTTATTATTGATCACCACAGTTAATTTAATGATGGAAGGCAACATAGTGAAATTCAACCTGTGTGCCGGCATGTTTAAAATTAACTGCGTGGAATTACTGGATATTTTTTGCAACCAGGACTTGCGTCGAAACAATGAGGCAAGAATCAAGTACCAGTACTCAGGAGACACAACAAATTATTTTTAAACGATGCCATCAGCTGATGATGCATTAGTTAAGGATCCTCTTCATCATCATATCACAGCCAATGCAGGTATGACAGTGTCTGTGTCCCTACAGTATTGTGGAAAACTAATATATACTAGGGGTGGAAATTTCGAATAATAAGATATTCGGATATACCAAGAATAAAAGTTTCAAATACCTGAATACTCAACCTCCAATTACTCATAAGTGACATATCCTTAGCATGGTATTAGCAGCAACCACACATAGGGACGCATAGATAAATACATCAACAGTAACAGCAAAGAAACATCTAAGGCATCTAATGTATTCCAAGTAAAAAATGATTTAAACTAGAAGAAATAAGAATACACAAGAGGGGTTTTAACTATAAAATGCAGAACTTCATAAAAAGGACCTTCAAAACTTTCAACTGCATTTAACACCCTTTGACAACTAAAATAAAACACACAACTGCTTACTAACAAAGCACAACAAAACATATTTGCGCAATAAAATCTATTCTATAATACAGTACATAACATAGAAACGAGATATACTGTAGTATTTGCTGATTGCATAATAATCATTTAAAAAAAAAAAAAAAAAAAAAAAAAGTGATTTCGGAATCAAGCAGATAGCAGTAGGAGACCAATAACAGCAGAACTCAAACAAAGGCTTAACATTGCCTAGGTAGTTTGCAGTCAAAATCCAAATTAAAGTTAACTTAACAAAAAAAACAGACATCACCGACCACTGCGCACATCAAAACATGAAATGCTGGTTTGATTCTGTGTTTTCTTCCAAGGTAGCATATGGGTACTTGCATTTATAGATTGAGCATTTAACTAATTGATTTACAATAGGAAATACTGCAGATTACAGTGCATGTGGTCGCGTTTAACTTTCAAAAATAGTTCCATGCATTGCACAACACAAGCAAAAAAAAACCTTTTTAAACTGAAATACAGTCAAATTAAATCTAGCTAAGGAGCAAAACAAACTTCTTTTATGATGATCCAACCAACAGACCCAACCAATGTGTGTGTGTGTGTGTAATAATCTATCCATCTATATATTAGGTAGTAATTGTGTATAGACCGAGCAATCCTTACCTCTGTAATCATTTTACAGCTCTTGCATGGTCCAATCTGACTAAATAACTGAAGGATTAAGACTTCTGTCACGTCTCTGGACAGGTTACCTACATAGCTGCAAATCAAAAGAAAAAAACAGGTCAGAAATAACCATTACAACTGCAAGGATGTGGAGAAACAATAATTATTTTAAACAGTGTTAATATGTATTTATTTTACATTTAATATACCATTTCCTTCCCAGCTTGCAGGAATGTGTAGTGTTTTCTGCTACAGCTACCTATTAAAAGCTACCTGTTAAAATGAAATCTAAATGTAACACTTTTAATGTAAAGCTCTATTTTGGGTAGTGGTTAGACAACACAGTTTGTCCAATGACAAGCAGTAATTATCGATTTAGAGTGCTAGACAATAACATCTAGTTCAACCTCACCCTCTAAAGATAGGTCAAAGTAATCCAATAAAGTTACAATAATGCATGTTAGAGTAAAGAAGAATGCAAACAATGGTTTCAAACTTTCTTTGCTTGATTAAGGCCGCTGAAAAATGATAGGGGATTTCGAGTAACCTCAAACGTTTCCTGCAAGATCAACCTGCACAGCTAAGCATAACAGTAGTGTTGCATCAAAGAACTGATAGCTATTACAAATATGAAATGGCCAGAGGGAAAAAAGTGCCCCGTGGTATACAGTATCAAGAGTCTTAAGGCTGCTACCCACCAGATGCGATGCTACACGCAAAACTGTACAGCGATGCCACAAAATGAATAGAACCCATACTTTTGATAAGTATAGGTTCACACCACAGGCAACGCGGCAGAGACGCGAAATAAATAGGATTGGATCCTATTTTTTGCGATTTGTGGCAATACAACTAGGGCATTGAGCAACCAGAAAACAGTTTCAATGCACATAGTCCACCAGGTTTGTGAAGCAATTTCCAAAATAATGGAGGAAAAAAAAAAACATACTTGCTGTGGAGAAATACCCAGAGCTTTATGACAAAGGTCATCGCAATTACAAAGATAGAGATGAAACATAATATATGAGAGTCCATTTTTGAAGGAACTGGATATTCCTAGTATCTACGATTTATTGTCATAAGTTGAAATACCGTCAGAGAAGACACTCACAATTTCCACATCGTGTTGACGAATATGTACCAGTTTTGATCATAGTTTTGTCAATAGCAATTTTTAACAAAAGTACAGGCAGTTTTCAAACCTACCGCAACCCCTTGTGTGTCACTTCTGGTGTGTATGGTCGTGTCGCGAAGTTTTTGGTCACCCAATTAAAAAATCAGCGTCTGATTTCTGGCAGCATGGTTATATCAGGGAATCAGTATGTTGCTAGTGTGGTGTAGGATATGTCCATTCCTCTAATGCCAACTATCCTTGGTGTGACAGGATGATGAACCAATTCACTTATTTTACACATCTGCCTCAAATGACCCTCGGAGTTGTGAAGTATCTCCTGCATTTTATGTAGAAAATGTCCTTTCCTCGCACAGGAATTAAACGTAATATTTGGCTAAACAACCTAGCTACAGCTACAGTATCAAAAGCGAAGCACAGAGAACCAAAGGGTATGAAATTGACATTCCTTAACATGTGCAACATAAATGCGTGTCCAGTATTGTTTGGAAAATTATCATCATTATTATTTATTTCTTAGCAGACGCCCTTATCCAGGGCGACTTACAATTGTAAGCAAATACAAAAATCTTGCACAAGTCCAGATACAGCTACTGTACAAACAGCAGGTTATGTTATACATGGTGGTTGTACTTCTACAATAAACACAAGTTCAAAATCGAAGACACCCTACTGCTTATTTTGTTTCTAAATGTTATAAACTGCCCTCAACTTAAGGCTCTGTCCGTATCCGGTATGTATGATAATGTATGCGTAAGTGATGCAACAACAAAACACACATATGGCGCAACATGCCAAAACAAGCCCCAATATTTTAAAACGAGTCCCCACTGGTTTTCTATTGCTGTATCATTAGCATTTTTCAAGTATATTAAGACACAGTGAATACTGTGACGCTTTGAAACCTCAAAAACCAATGCTTTGTCCCGCCCGACAACACGCAGTTACTCTAGCACAGAACTTGCTACCTCACAGCAGTTTACACTCTCTTTCGACTTCTTCTGTGTTATTGGATCATTATTGACACGTTTCGTTGGTGGGAACCCTTAAAACTAAAGAGATGATACAAATCCTAACTGCAAATAGGATAAAATCTAAACAAAATATTATAGTAACAAAGATACAACCGGGTAGCAAGCAAATGCCATGCATTTAGCAAACTCCCACAGTTAAAACGAACTACCCTGAGAAGCCAAAAATGTTTTTAAAATCTTAAATCTATTTCAATTGTTTTAAAAAAATAAAAATAAAACAAACGCAATTTATTTAAAAGAAAATGAAAGTCTGAAGCATTACAACAGCCATGCAGCCATGGTGAACAATCAACACAGACTATCTCCTCAAATACCATTAAACCAAATGTAGTAAAATGTTAAACATAAAACATAAATAAATATAACGCTTTTCAATCGTGAATAATCTGAAAGCAGGCCATTGTATCACTTGGCCATCTGTGCGTGTGTGACTATTCCAGATGTAGCTCGAGTCTTATCGCTGCTTCTTCATCATAGTTGTCTAGCTGTGGGGGTAGCTCTGCAGATATCAAAGTACAACAAAGTTATTAAAATACAATTGGAATCTCTATTTGATACTTACAGGGTCTTGGGGTAGCTGTCGTCATCCATGTTCTGGGATATCGGCCTGTTATTACTGTGCAACCCCTGCGTATTTTGGTGCTGTACAAACTGACTCCGCTGAATTTCTTTCTCTGGTAAAAGATAGAAAATGGCGGAAACCGGCGAGTCAGGAAACCCAGGGCTGCACATGCGCATTGCCATTCTCTAGGCCACAAACTAGGAACGGAAACGTATGACAAGTCACCAAATAAAAATGTTAACGTTTTTAGGTGTAAAATAGTCTAAAAATGTATCAGTTATTTTGTCACGAGTTGGCAATTCTTGGGTTACCGTTGATAAAAAAAAAATGGGAACAGCCAAGTCTCACCTGTTATTTTATGTGCGAACGACTCTAGTGGGTTGCCGGAAGTTGTAGTCTGGGCGTTCCACGTTGTGAACCGTCATTGATACGACTGAAGCAGATACAAACTACAACTACCAACAGGCTTGACTTGCACGGTTGGCACGAGGTGAAAGTTTACCATGTACTATTATGGGATGTTGTTGAAGGTGTTGAATGTTGTTCAGCAATGATTGTTGGTGTTGGTGAAATAAAAATAAACCAAAAGCGAGAAACAGTGTATCCTGTAATGTGTGCTACATATTATACCGGATAGCACGCCGCACAAAGTACTAGTACTGGCATAAAAAAACAACATTCGTTGACAGTTACAACTGTTACTATACATTGAAAACTACTTGTCATGTAGTTTACTGTATTCTTGTATAATTGCGGATTATACTAGGACTCGTTCTGGTGAACACATAATCCCTGGCCTATTTTGAAAACTTTGCACTGGCTGCCGATCAAATATCGTATTGATTATAAATTTCTGCTCCTGACTTATAATGCCAGTAAGGGAATTTCTCCCCTTTCTATCTGACCTCTGATGCTCGACTTTTGTTGTTCCTCCGCTAAACTGGGAACAGTAGGCACTAGAACTTTATCTTGTTCTGCACCTGGCTGTGGAATACGCTTCCACCTGAGACCAGAGATTCTGAGTCCTTGCCTGTTTTTAAATCTCGTCTAAAAGCTCATTTATTTAAATTGACATTTTTGTATATTTTTTTCTGATATTTCTTGTTTTTAATATTGTCTACCTTGGTATTATCTGTACATTTTTATGATTGTATTGTTATTTGTATCTGCCCTATTATATTATATACTGACGTTTTGAAAACTGCACTTACATGAAGAGCTTTTTTTTCATTTACTGACTGAATATTGTTGCATGACTCTTTAAAAGAAAATGTAATATACCCTAAACAAAAATGGAGAAATATTTGCTGCGGGGTGTTTGATGAAGGATAAATGTTTTTTTTTTTTTTTCAAATCACCTTGATCCTGTTTACTGGAATACCAACAAATGGAAAACATAAAAATCATGTGATTTTGTGGCCTTTCAACTCCAACAGCCTCCTGTGTAGTGTGATTATCGGTAAGGCCAGTAAGGTAAAATGTTAACATTCATTTAAGTTTACTTCCTGTGTTATAGGTACTATATAATATAACTCAACCTTGCATAGAAAAGTAGGTGGGATTCCAACTGAACCAAAGTGAAGATAAAAACAGTAAAATAACAAGAATACTGGAAACACTATCGTTAATGGCTGTAAATGCAAAATAAGAGTTTTCAGTACAGTGAAAAGGTATATTGCAACACATATTCTGATACTTGCAATAACTTGTGGTAAAAAAGGCAATCATTTGGTTTGGATAAGCGGTGAAATAACGACACCTGCACAGAACATGCAGACAGATAGACATGGTGCAGTGATTCAGTCTGAAATAACAGATCTCAAAATTACATCTATTTACTGTCATTTTACTACATTTGAGGTCTATATTATCACCATGGAATAGACCTGCTGCTGGACATTTGATAAGTATGAAGATTTTATATAATGATTATTATTCCCATCCTGTGCTTCTGATTCTGAGAAATTGAAAAACTGGTCTTCCTTCCCACACACTGATATCCTTTTGGCAGAAGCTGTTGTTTTCTTATGATACATGGGGGGGGGGGGGGGGGGGGAGTCCCTACAGGTCAGGTTTCCCAGGGTTCAGAAGCTTGGTGTCATCCATAACTTAGATTCGGCAGGTGAAAAGATGGGGCATATTGACCTTAAAAAAATTTTCCACTTATTTTTTTTCCACTTACCTACACACCATACTCCACACTGTTAAGGGGAAAAAAGTTTTTATTGAGAAAATAATGATATATTAAAAATAAAAAACTGAAAGATCATAATTGGATAAGTCTCCACCCCCCTGAGTTAATACTTGGTAGAAGCACCTTTGGCAGCAATTACAGCTGTGAGTCTGTTGGGATAGGTCTCTACCAACTTTGCACACCTAGATTTGGCAATATTTGACCATTCTTCTTTACAGAACTGTTCAAGCTCTGTCAAGTTCCTTGGGGAGCGTTGATGGACAGCAATCTTCAAGTCATGCCACAAATTTTCGATTGGATTTAGGTCAGGGCTCTGAATGGGCCACTCAAGGCCATTTACCTTTTTGTTCCTTAGCCACTCCAGTGTAGCTTTGGCTGTGTGCTTTGGGTCGTTGTCATGCTGAAAGGTGAACTTCCGTCCCAGTTTCAGCTTTCTTGCAGAGGGCAGCAGGTTTTCCTCAAGGACTTCTCTGTACTTTGCTCCATTCATTTTCCCTTCTATCCAGACAAGTGCCCCAGTCCCTGCCGATGAGAAACATCCCCATAACATGATGCTGCCACCACCATGCTTCACAGTATGGATGGTGTTTTTTGGGTGATGCGCTGTGTTGGGTTTGCGCCAAACATAACGCTTTGCATTTAGCCCAAAAAGTTCCATTTTAGTTTTGTCAGACCACAAAACTTTTTGCCACATGGCTACAGAATCTCCTGAGTGTTTTGTTGCATACTTCAAATGGGACTCAAGGTGGGCTTTCTTGAGTAATGGCTTCCTTCTTGCCACCCTACCCTACAGGCCAGATTTGTGGAGTGTTTGGGATATTGTTGTCACATGCACACTTTGACCAGTCTTGGCCATAAAAGCCTGTAGCTCTTGCAAAGTTGCCATTGGCTCTTGGTAACCTCTCTGATCAGTCTCCTTCTTGCTCGGTCATCCAGTTTGGAGGGACGGCCTGATCTAGGCAGGGTCTTGGTGATGCCATACACCTTCCACTTCTTAATAATCGTCTTGACCGTGCTCCAAGGGATATTCAAGGCCTTTGATCTTTTTTTATACCCCATCGCCAGATCTGTGCCTTTCAACAACTTTGTCACGGAGTTCTTTTGAAAGCACCTTGGTGCTCATGGTTGAGTCTTTGCTTTGAAATGCACTGCCCAGCAGAGGGAACCTACAGGAACTGCTGAATTTATCCTGAAATCATGTGAATCACTACAATTGAACACAGGTTGAGGCCACTTAACTTGGTGTGTGATCTTGAAGGCGATTGGTTACACCTGAGCTAATTTAGGATTGCAATTACAAGGGGGGTGGACACTTATCCAAACAAGCTATTTCAGTTTTTATTTTTAATTAATTTTCTACAAATATAAGGCAACAAAAGGTGAACATTTTGAAAGGGGGTGTAGACTTTCTATAGACACTGTGTGTGTGTGTGTGTGTATATATATATATATATATATATATATATATATATATATATATGTATGTATATGTACCAGGATGAACACGACTGCCCAATGGCTTTAAAAAAAAAAAAAAAAACTTAGTTGTATTGTATCGTGTTTAGACTACATAACAACTATTTTGTATGACTTCATAATATTACAATGCATATCCTTCACAGAAGGGGTAATAATAATAATAAAACAAATCCTAATTATTATCATGTTCGCAAGAAACAACGTAAATCAGCTGATAGCAAGCACGTTTGGTGTTGCCTAGGAACTGCGCTTGATCCGCTCTGGAAGGAGAACACGCCTGACCAGCGCAGAGAGCTGACGACTGTGCTGTAGCAGTATCTGAGTGTGCAGATTCGGTCCGGGTTTGGAAATGGAGGCTGTACGCTTCGGGCTCTACAGAACGGGCATTAGGCGTTTATAACACGCCTTCAAAGCAGAACAGTGTGTGCACACTCGCAGAGCATACTGTAGTGTAGGGAGATGCAGGCAGCTGCTTGATTACTCAAGGAGGAGCTGTTCGCCTGGTTAGTGGCGCACATTCTCGCCAGATACGGCCAGAACTTTCTAGGGCAGCCAGGGGTATTCTCATAACTTTTTTCTTGTCTTAGACAATCTAATTCCAGCCATTTCCACCCCCCTTGAACACGTCAGCTAATACGTTCTATATAGGAGCTCCGGGACAAATGGCACAGTTCTCACAACCTAGAAGCCTTCAAAACATGAAGACGCAGTCTCCAATGGTGCAGATGGCTACAAACGACGCTCTCCCCCCAGGCTGGGAAATTAAAATTGACCCTCAAACTGGATGGCCATTTTTCGTGGATCACAACAACAGGACAACAACCTGGAACGATCCCAGGCATGATCTAAAAGAGGTAAGACTAAGATTAACGGCTTTTATTAATACTGACGCAGGTAGTGTTCCTGTGGGAGATGCGTTTATTAACACTGTAATTAACGCAGGTAGTGATCTTGTGGGAGATTGTGTTGTTTTAAGTTTGTGATGTATTCAGTTGGTGATGTACCATGTCATTTCAGTACAAGTGATACATTACACCTTCAGGGCAAAGCCATATAATAACCGTTATTTTAACAAATGCAAAGTTGACATTTTATGAAGTCATGTTTTCTTGTATATATATAGCGCTTCTGCTTGTATTCTGCTTGAATAGCGTCCAGGGCAGACCCACACACTCGTTTTAATTACAGTTCACCTTGCAACTAGGTTAAAAAACATGTTTATGTGAGGTACAGGTTGTATTAGTAAATGGATATTACATGTCTCTCGGGGTGATACAGTAGTTAAAACATTTTCTTAAAAAATCTGCCCATGTCACGCTCCAGTCTGGGCTGTGCTTGGTGCTACAGCATGACGCACTGCAGTCCTGTTTTATGAAGCAATGCCAGTCAGTATTTTGAGCCCGCGGAGTCAGACAATATTTATTTAAAGCTGCTTATTACATCAGTAGTCTGGTATAAGTGCACCACCAATCTTTCTTGAAACTGTGGTTTGAAAAGGCTTGCACTTTA
This sequence comes from Acipenser ruthenus, assembly GCF_902713425.1. Taxonomy (NCBI): domain Eukaryota; kingdom Metazoa; phylum Chordata; class Actinopteri; order Acipenseriformes; family Acipenseridae; genus Acipenser; species Acipenser ruthenus. The sequence continues at coordinate 20,458,968 of NC_081201.1, read as the reverse complement.
AACGGGCCGTGATCTTGTTTAAAGTTATCCTTAAAAGGGATTATGGACGTGCGGACATCTGCCAGCTCCTCGTTCTCGTCCTGTTTTGTTCTTAGTAGGAACAGTACTCCTGGCAGAGATCCTTTTCACGATTGTTTCCAAACTCATTGTGAAAGAATGCCATAGCACTGGCAGTGTATTTTACATGTAACTACAATAAACAAATACACAAATAAATAAACAAGGGCCACTGCGAAAACAGAAGAAACAAATATAAACATTTTCCCGGGGTGTGTGCGTGTTAAAGATCTGGACTTACTGACTGTACAGAGCAACGGCCATTTGGCATTTAGTATTTTAACCGACAGTTGCAGGTGTCTGTAGGAAGTGTCACTTGGAGAATCTGCTGAAGTGGACAGCTGTCGGGAGTTATAAATGGTGCAAGCTACACGTACATTTAGACCAAATCATACCAAAAAGGGTGATATACATAGCTGTCTCCTGTAAGAATATTAATAATGGAGGAGACGTCCGTAAAAAGTTAACTGCAGTATCGCATGGTAAAATCGTAAAGGTGCAGTGAAGCGGTTAAGAATTTTGAAAATTCTCTGTGAACTCTGGGACAAGTTTGCTGTAAGACCGTATCACTACGGCGATGCTAACACAATGGACTTGGAACCAATATTGCCAGTTGGTCCTAGAGGAAGTACACTGTCTGTGTATTGCTTGTTCATGTTAGTGTATAATACCATTCATATGTTACAACTAACACTTTGTGCTACTACTGCCACTTAAAGAAGGTAGGAAGGAATCAGCCTGATTCTGAAATGTACATGTAATTGTATTTAACTGGGTGTTAAGACCTGTCATGCCAAGGTATCTTATTTATGTATTACTAAGTACATTAGGGATTAACCCGTCCAGTTTTCTGCTAGTTGCTGCATATCAATTACAATAATCTGACATCACATGAATCATGACTAACATTCACACTTATGAGCATGTCTACAGCATTGGTGTACTGAAGTGTAAAAAAAAAACTATATCTCTAGAGTTTACTCCAATAATAACATGTGTTTTTGCAGGACTTTCAGCATTCTAGGTTTCTTAATTCCATCCTGTATAGCTTAGGTGACTAGAAGGTATTGCACCCATCAATTTAATAATATAGTTTTCACAAGCAAACATTTAAAAATAGGTTATATTTATGAGGAATATGGAATTGCTCAGTACTTAAGAGGTATAGTAAGACCCCACCTCAGTAAAAATACCAATCATAATGAAGGCTAGTCCCGATCTGCTCTTGTTGATGGCAACGTAAAACCTCTAATATTAAGACCACCCCTGTATTCACCATCTCCACTCCCAAACATACCAAGCTTTCTGTACAAGTTAAGTAAACCGATTTACTTAGAAGAAGTAAGCCCATCCCCCTATTGCCTGGAAGATCACATTCTGTTTACATTTTTACTGGACTTAATTGTGAGGTTTCAGTCTTCTTTTTCTTATTATTATTGTTGTTGTTGTTGTTGTAACTTTTACGAATAAAGGAATGGAGACAGTCCTATTGTGAACTGCATAGTTCTCTGGAATCTCAAAGATATTTTCTCCACTGTCATGAGCACGTTTCACTATCTGAAGTGCATCATAGAGACCAGGACCAGAGGACCCAGTTGGAAATGGGACAAACTTAGGACAGAGGGTAGAATACCCTTCTATACACTCAATGGTGATGGGACAAATGGCTGCCTCTCATTTATAAATCTTCTTATGTTCTTATGATATTGTTGTGAACCGTGGTTCCTGCAGGCAGGGGCTTCTCACAGGTGGAGGTGGGACATGAACCCGAGACCTCCCGCTCTGAAGCATAGCGCCGATACCGCTGTACAAAAGAGCCGGCTCCCTTGCAGGAGCTCGTATCGTGCTTATGTCTTCATATTTGATTGCATTACCTACTAGCCTTGACCCCTACCCCTGTGCACACTACAATATTTAATTGTGTACATGTGTTCTCGTTTTAAAGCTTGTGGGAATGTGTTTTCCGATAGCTTGCTGTTCTGTGTCACTGTGTACCTCAGGCCTGTTGTTGGGCTTGCACCAACACAATCTCAAGCATTTTTCTTGTCACCAGTTTACCCTCAAATTATTACAAAAGGCTGTGCTTAGTCGGCATCCTCTTTATCTGCCATTTTGAGACTTGTAATTGCAGGCCAGGCTGTTCGACTCCCTGAATCCACACACTTGTAACACAGACACTTGGGTTACCATAGCAACTGCCGAATTGTGCTGTAATCATAATAATCACTGCTTTATCAGCCACCTGGAAATGTGAGCATTTTGATAGGGTTGATAAGGTTCCTGTTACAGTCATGTAGGGGGTATTACAGTATATAGAGCCTTGTGAAACGTTTAGCAAATTTGTCAAGCAATCTGTTAATTAATGCTTTACTCGTTAAATTATTGAGAATTCATAGTTTTTGTTGAGGTTTTTACTAGAGGTGATTTTTACTCTTTTAAATAAACTCTTTATTCAGTAATTCCAAAAAGCAATATCTAGTACTTTATGTCAACTAATTGTGCAAATTACATCTTGTTTTCTTTTTTGTAACTGAAAATCAGTAAAATCTTGTTTTCCCTAATTTGGTTTCCTGGCTGAAGAATCACATACGAGCAATCAACCGGACCCAATTAAGGCTTTGTAAACATGTCAGTGCATCTTATGTTGTGTACAAATTGTCATCCTGTGCATAGAACATAACACACAATTCAAAAGTACAAAAAAAACAGCTCCTTAATAGTTTAATAGCAGAGTGCAATGTTAGGTTTTGTGATTTTAGGTTAATAAGTCTTATTACAACAGAAATCATTTCACACAGTTTGAGCAATTTTATTGCTTTGCCACGCGGTCCTCTCTCCCAAACAGCATGACATGACATCTCTTATAATAACAAGAGACATCCTACATACTACGCATTCACGTACAGTGTAACAGAACAAGCTGGTGACACAAGAATACAAATTAATTTGTCATTATGGTTTATTTTTAGTTATACTTTGAGTCACTGTGGTAACATTTTCATATATAAGTGTGCGGCCGTGCCATAACCACGGTACAATACAGTCAATTCTCATAAAACAAATTTCCTCATATTATGGACCCAGCCACATTTAGCAGTAGCTTATTGTAATACTGCAATACTGTAATACTGCAATACTGTAATACTGCAAATTACCCCCCCACACACACACTTTTCATTGTACTGTAATTGAAATTTGATTTCAATGTCACTGTAATTTCAATAAAAAACTGACATTATACACTGCTGTGCAAAAGTCCTAGACATGTTGCATTTTTCTACTCTGGTGCATTATGAGCCTTGACTTGCAGAAAAGAAGGAAAAACTTTGAGTGAAATAGCTCGCATCACTCGTTTTCAAGGTGTGATATCCGAAGCATAATCAACAAACACAGAGAAACATCAGCTGTAATTGACAAACCCAGGACTGGAAGACCCAAAAAGCTGTCTAACAAGGATGAGCAATACTTTAAGATAATATCCTTAAGGAATAGAAAGAAGACAAGCGTTGGATTGACAACAGAACTGGCAGAAGGCACAGGTGTCGTTGTCCATCAAATCAACAGTACGAAGGTCACTCTTGAAATCAGGACTTAAAGGGTGTGTTGCAGTAAGAATACCTCTGTTAGAAAGAGGAACAAGACTAAAAGGCTAAAGTATGCACAAGAACACAGAAATTGGACTATGGAGCAATGGTCAAAAGTGCTTTGGACTGTTGATGGATGGACAATGACACCTGTGCCTTCTGCCAGTTCTGTTGTCAATTAAACGCTTGTCTTTCTATTCCTTAAGGATATTATCTTCAAGTATTGCACATGCTTGTTAGACAGCTTTTATGTACTTAGGTATTTAGGTACTTGGGTGTTCGCCTCAAAAATGCATTGAGCACAATTGGCAATGCATGAGAAAAAGCGGGCTGGGAAATGCCAGCAACAATTGAATTAAAATGTGCTTTCAAAAGTTCTTAACAAATTGATGTAATTGTAAGTGTCACAATTGTCAGCAGCTTTAGTACATCTCATTATAATATTTGTGAACTCTCATCTCCACCCCCTTTTTGCAAATTTATGCAGGAACGCCCATAATTACATATTAATCTAAGGTTGAACCGCAAAGAAAAACTGCTGCTGCAAAGCATTCCTTAAAGTCGCTAACAGCATTGCGCATGTCTAGTACATTTCACCCTAGGCTTCGACTCGTTTGCAACTGGTTTGCGACTACTGCAACAGTTGCAACACTTTAGTACATCTACCACTAAATGCATTGTTTAAGATAACAATTTCAAAATATGCTTTAATATCTACTATCTAGCCGCACCGATCCCATTTAAGGGATTTCACTGAGGGCAGGTCTGTTTGGAGGCTCTTCAGTTTGGCCTATGAGCTGAAAATGGAGGCTGGGTGAACTATTACAAGCATTTGACTTCTAGAGAGTCGCAATGGTTTAAATGAAAGCTTCATATAGTCCTGTGTTGTGAAATCGCATGCGGATCTCAGTGTTGTATGAAACGGTTCTTGGCACGTACATTCAAGCACAAATGCCAGTCTGATGCTGTTGTTGTTATTGTTGATGTGGATGCTGTTGCTAGGTGAAATTGTCACCTCATTATAAACTTGCAGTGCTCCAGTGATGTGATGCCTGGGAAATGTAGGCAGACCATGAGAGTTTCCATTGATGGGTTCACAGTAAAGTGTACCTGTCAGCTTTCCATTGCTTCCTTTATTCAGAGCCAGCTTTCACTGAGTAATACTGACCTAGACACCAAAGGGAGTAAGAGTAGTGAGTAGCTTGGAATGTAACTGCTGACTGTTTGATGGTGTTTGTAATCATTCTGAGGGATTCCAGGTTCCGTTGCCCCAGTATTGCTTTGAACTTGAGCGTGTCTGGAGAATTGTAAGTGCTGCAGAGTAGGCGAGGCTGGCAGAGCTGAAAGAAGGCTGTTCAGTCCCGGCAATTAGGATTCTCCAAAGTGATTAGAACAACTCAAAGCTAGGTACAGACAGATTTAGAGAAAATAATATTGGAACAACAGAACCCAGTACCACTCAGAATGATTACAAACAGCATCAATTAGTAAGGGAAATGTAAAAAAAAAAAAAAAATCAATGACATTTTAATCTATTTGTTCTTTAACAAATAATATGAACTATTCAATTGATCTAAAAGAAATACAGCTGTAGCTTTTAAATAAGAACACTGTCCTTTTACAAAATTCCACAGAAGAGACTCACACGTACTGGTAGATTTGATTTTCATACCCTCGGTATGCAATAGGCCATTTACAGATGAGGTGTCAGTTGCTGGCTGTGTGCAAAATTTCCAACATTACAGTCTATGCTGGGGAAGAGGTCTCAATTGTTCAACCTCCATACGGTGCCAGTATGGTGTGTTAGTTTCAGTGTTCTTTTGTTTCTCTAAGCCACGTGTGAACTTTAGTAACTTATTTAGTTTATATTCTTCAATATTGGAATTAACAATGTTGTTTCTGTGGATTTTTTAATCTAACTGAATCTAGTTGTGATATATACTGTAAACATGGATACTGAAACTGGCAAATCCATTTTTGGTGTTGCTGTCCACAACCCTAATCTCAGTTTTTTAATTATGTTTACGCAGTCTGAGTAACGCCCCTGTTTTGCGTTCAGCACTGAACTTGGCATTGGTTTATAGTTTACCATGCTGTCATAAGTAGTGCAGAATGACTACACTGATGAAACAATGCGCTGGGTTATTTCAATTTAGCAAACTTGAATTTGTTCCAGCTATTTCCAGAGTTGAAACATTCGATCGGTTTGCTTTGAGCTGGTTAGCCAAGTGAGAATTTGCTTGTCAAGGGGTTCTCTCTTCGCTGTGTGTTTGCAGAGTGGGTTATTTGGGCACTTTAAGCAAACAGTTTGTTTACAGGCTGATGAGCAGTTAGTTCATCACGTAACTGTCCAGTGACAGTTAATTTTAGTGCTTGAAGCTAGGAAAATAATTCAGTTTGCTACACAGCTCTCAAATGTGCAGTTTTGAAAGCAATGTATGGGATAGCAAATATGTGTTTTCATTTAATTGATATATCTGGTACTACACTAAAAGTTCTCAGTTTCTATACCTTACTTACAGGAAATCTGTTACATTTGCATATCCTAGGCAAGGTGCTGAGGTGAGCAGTGTCTTCAGGAGCAAAGCATGTTACTGGCTGAAGGCATATCAGTCAATAAGGGGAGGCAGCTGGTTGGTTAATGACAGGAAAGAAGCCAGTGAATGGGGTTGGGAAATTACCAAGGATTTGCATCACTTTCTGAAAGCATTTTGCAGACAAACATTTTTTTTTTGACCTAGTGTAGTACCAGATATCATGTAAACTAAAAATACATGTTTAATGTAAAGAGTTTCTTTTAAACTGCACACATGATACCTATACAACAAATGGAATTTTATTGCTTTTTTTAAACTTTAAATAAAGAGTTTTCAAGAACCACACTATAGATTTAAAGAGTAACTTGGTACGACTCGGAAATATCACAAGTATCCTTATTAAAATATTCTTGTTGTTTGACACGACACAGACATTTAAAGCTTGTAGAATTGTACTGTTTATGTAGTGGTAGTAATGAGCAAACGGAAGCAGATACGTTTGGTTGAAGCTTTATCTATCTTCTGATGATCCAGAATGTCAGAGGGGACAGTAAAAGCACCAAACCGTGCTTCTGGCACTAATGGCAGTGATTTTAAGCGCGGAAAATACATTGGTGGCATTGAATGTTAGTACTGCATGATCTGAAATCTGCTGCTCTTCCAGGACTGAGCACGGCAAGTGCACATTTAAAGTTTAATTTGTATTTAAATTTTATCAGTGTCTTTCTTTTATTAAAATTAATTATACATTTTCCTAATCATTAACACATAATTTCCAAGTTGTGTTATTATTATTATTATTATTATTATTATTATTATTATTATTATTATTATTATTATTATTATTGATGTTTTTTTTTTTTTGCTGCCTGTTTTGTCACACAAAAAAAAATTTATACGCCATGCTTAGGGGGTGAGTAATGATTAGTTGTAGTGATTGTGAGAGTAATGATTAGAAATGGAAACAGCATGAAAGATCTGTGAGCTAGTTTTCCCCCTAGTTTAAGTCTGTACTTCAGGTTTATTTGTACCTTTTATTGTTGTCGTGGACTATTTGGCTGCTGTCACTGTAGTTGCTGTTCTGTCTCTGGCAGTGCACTGTGTTTATTCATTTTTAGAAAGGGAAACATTGATGCAATTTGATTTCAGTTTTCTAATGTGACAGTGTAGGTGCTGCGAAACTCAGGAAAGAACACTCTGATTGGCTGAAACACTTTCCAGCATGGGGATGCAGAGTCGTTATTGGCATGAGGTGGGATGTCAGTGTGGTTCAGATTTACGTACCATGTGAAATAATTCTGGGGTCGCTCCTGAATCCAGTAGCCTATGGTCTGATGCTTTCACATATTACAATACAGCCCTAGGTTCCTTTGATTAAGTGTAAATGTATCTGACTGTGTACGAATAAACAGTCATCACCCAGGTAATTCACTACCACCTCCTGCCTTGCACCTCTGGAGTAGTTTAAAATAGCATTGCATTTTTCTCTTTCCCTTGCTATCGTATGGTGTTTGCAATCATTTTGAGTGGTTCTTGGTTCTGTTGCTCCTGTATTGATTCAGCATTCCCTAAATCTGCCTTTACCTGGCCTTAGCTGCTTTAAGCTTGTCTGGGGAATCCTGACAGGTCTAAACAGCCTTCTTCATTCCATTCCAATCATGTGACAAGGTGACCTTTCAACTCACCTGCATGTGACAGACCGGTCACATTGTCCCTCTCTTTTCACGAGCACGACTCACAAAATGAACGACAACAAATGTCAATTTTACTTAAATGTTGACCTTAATGAACAACCCTCTGGTGGCCAAATGATGTGTCACAGAGTGTCTCCATCACAAACATCATCCTCCAGGTTCCCTCCAGTTTTCACAGTGCTCCGGCAATGCTGTGCAGATTGTGAATCACCCTGTATATGTGTACGTACTGTATGCATATTTATATACAGAGAGAACTATTTTCATGAAATGGAGAAGCACGGTGATTAAACCCTGGCATCGGCTATTTTTGAACATGTTGGATTTGTTTGTGTAGGAGGGCTGCCTCTAGATGTTTTATTTAGACAGCAATGAAGTGTATCCGCATGGTCCCAGGTCACTGTCATCCGCTGACCTATGCAGGGTTCAGCAGCAGATCTAAATACAGTCACCATTTAAATTCACAACCACTCTTCAGTGCCACGATTAGTCACGATCCCCTGCATAGATAAAGATTAATCTTATTTTACCAAGCCAATTCGCTCAGTGTGTGCAACTCACTTGCATTAGGATTCCAGATGCTGGTACCCCGAAACAACAGAACACTGCACAACTTACACAAGCATCACAAAGACTCCCATTCACAACACAGCACTGCCTGCCACTGGAGGACTGATTCCGGTTAGGCTCAAAGTGGCAGCAGCAAACACAGCAGCAAAAACCTGACATTTTATTAAAACCAGAGGACAATTGATTTACCAGTCTTAATGCTAAAATGCAGTTAACACCATTTTCTTTGAAAGAGAAATGTAACTGTTAATGTGCCTGCTGCAGGTTACACTTCTGGTTCCTTAAATGAATCTTATGATTTGTTTGTTAATTGTTTTGTAAGATTAACAGTTTGATTAATCAGAACCACAGGTAAGTAAGTACCACTGGTCTAGGCCCTGTATCATACAGTAGGTAAAAGACCAAATGTAATTTTGGTATAAATACCTTGATGAATCTCCCTTTTTAAAGTATATCTAAGGTATTAATTACATTTTTTTCTGTATTATTCCATATGTGCAGAAAGCAGGTCTTGTTGGCAGTGTAGTTTGTTTACATTGCCTAAATGTAGTCTTAACTTTGACTCCCCCTTTGAAACTTGTTTGCCAGTGTCAGCCTTAGCATACTTTCAGCAGTAAGAGGTTATACATATTCAAGTTCTGTGTATTTTATTATACTAATAATATTTTACAAAAAAAATAAAATGTCGATTTATTTAAACACCTTCTTCAATATGTAAAAAACATTTTTGAAAACCATATGGGGTGTTTATTAATCTGAAAGTTCAAGGAGCATGTTTTAATGAAAATTAGGAAGTTCCCTTTTTTAATATTGCATTCATTGGCACTTGTGTATTGGAATATTAATATCCATTCATACAGTAGGTTGATATTATACAACTTCATTATACACTTACCATTGTGGTTACCGTAGAAACAAATGGGTTTCACAGGCCCTTGAATAAAATACTATAATAGAATCCAGAGGAGGTTTAAAAAATGTAGGTCAAAACAAAAGAACGACATTGTTTAACAGTATAGTATTTTAGGTATTCATTAAATTTATAGGTTGTCATATTGTATTTGTGTTCTTTCATATTTTGGTAGACCCTAGCAACTAAAGAGAGCAGCCCTTGCTGTCAGTTCTTTCACAGCTTCTCTTCTTACTGTAACGTGAGAGCATTGTATTTTACGGTTTTGCGTATCTGAGACCAGCTTACACAGATACTATGCCCTGGCTTAATAAGGCACTATGGGCCTCTATTTCAAAGCGTTTCCTCCATTCTTTAATTAACTCCTATTTTTGAAAGGAGTAAAAATCATGTTGATGTTACAAAATGAAAAACAAAAACACATTCAGTCTATCAGTGAACTTGAAATATATAACTTGGTTGTTTGGTTCTATTTTTGGTAAATCAATCAGGTGTTCTACCTATTTAAAGACTGGAGTAAATGCTTTGAAAGTATGTCCCTGTATAATTTAAATACATATATATTTGTTTCCTACATACATATTTCAAAAAGATTAAAAAAACACAGTTTCTGTTGCAAATATCCACTCTGTGGGTGTAATCGGAAAATGCTATTAATAATACAAAATATTCGGAAAAAGACTGTTGCCAGAGCTTAAAGATGGCAGTTATATGTATATCCAAAGCGTTTACTGCTGTATGAAATATACTAAATTACACATTTTTAAAGGGGGAAAAAAAGTTAATGCTACAATAAAAACAACCTTGAGATTGCTTAAAATAATTGGATTCAGTAGTGGTTTTCTAAAATTACCAAGAGTGAAGTGCAGAATGTATTGCTTGGGTCCCTACAGCTAAAAACTACCCATGAGGTCTAAACAAACTGTACTGTCAAAGAAGACTTCTATTTTTGTGTAAACAAGACATGGTTGGAATTTCAAAATAATGATGTCACTTTTTAACACTTCTTTCTCCCTTACCCCCTTCCCCATTTTCCTGGTCTGCTTTTTGCATGTTGCCTTTTCAAATAAAGCCATTCCACTTCTGCCTACCACAATTGAGAGGGGATTCAAAATAACATGTTAAATTGTAATTTCAAGGCCAAATCCTGGACAAGCAGTTGTATACTCTGTAAGAAACAGGATTATCGGTGATAATACAATTATCAGTGGAATAAATAATTGAGACCCAAATATGAGTGATTAATATTACAAAATAAAACCCTAATTGAATTGCCGTAGTGGACATCTGAAGATAAGATTGCTCTTTCGGTTGGTTTTTATAAACTGCACTGGGAGAAACTGGGAGAAAATGAGAGTTGCTGTTTAAATGGTATGTCGGGCAGGTTACAGCAACATATTGTTTTTATGACCTTGCACCTTCTTTCAGGAAAGGCAGCTATCATCCAATGGACCCTCCTTGTCACCGCAGTCCTCCCAGGACAGCCACCAGCCCTACGTCAGGGAGATGCAGTACCCCACCCTGCGCCAGGGCTACATCCCCATCCCCATCGCCCACGAGGGCCTGGAGCACCGGCCCCTGCAGCAGCACCCCTACTACTCATACGCACAGCCTAGCATGCACAGGGTTAAAACAGAGGTCCGGACCCCGTCCCCCACGCAGGCACACGCAGGACGGCCCACGTCTCCCGTCAGGCCCCCTTCTGAGGTGTCTCACTCTGAGCCTCACTGTGGACAAGCAGGGACAGCTGCCGGCTGCCAGGGCCCGCTCTCACAAGGACCTGAGGTAATTCTCCTGTGCCTATCACATGAGCTTGCTTTGCATTAGAGCTTTACTGCTACATTCTAGCGCTCTGTGTTGTTAGAGCGCAGGGAAGTCGTTTGTATTATTTTTGCTACCTCATAAAATCATATTGAAAGCTTTCTTTTTCTTGTAAAACTGAGCTAAACCAGAGCTGCATATGGCATTTATAACCCTGCCCCCAACCTCCGCCGCTACAGAGTGACTGAGAGAGAGTGGGAGGAAGCTTGTGTATGTTTGCAGCCTTAACTATCTTGGGTAATGTAAACAAACTGGGAAGCCAACAATGTGCACAGACAGCAGTAAACATTCACCCAGGAATCAACTTTTAATGTAAAATTAAACATGATTGGGGATTGTTTTTCAAAGCCTTTCATAGTGGACCTCTTATTCCATTTGCCTCTGGAGGACTGGGCTACATATATATATATATATATATATATATATATATATATACACACACATATACATAGGTCAATGCAGTTAGGGTTTATAAAATGCAGTCAACTGGCAACAAGCTCTAAAACTACCATGATTTCGGATGAAGCAGAGTGTGCACAAAAAGGTGGTAAGCCCAGGAATCCAAGGTTACCACGACAACATATCTGACTCTGTAGAAACATTCTGACATCTCTCATACACCATTCCAAGTGCGTGTGTTAGTGTAGGTAAATAATGGGGTTTGTGTGGGAGAGGTGCTTATTGATTCACATGCGCTAGGATAGCTAACCCAATAATGCCATTAAATCAAACCTATTATCAATTCCTGTCATTTAATAGGTCTCATATTGTACTATTCAGGGTATAACAGATGCACACATCATGATAAAGCAGTACTTGATTTTTGAAATGGTAAAACAGGTGGTAAAACATGTGAAGTAAGATTTGCTGAGACTATTCTGTTAGTTCTATGTACTTTAAAACTGCAGTTTCACACAACTGCATGTAATGTTAAAATGTTACACTATAGTATACATGTCTGTTTATTTCCTTAGTTTAATGTTAAGGAATAATATCATATATTCATGTACTAATGGTATCGCCTTTTACGATAATCCATTGCAGTGCCATATTCAAACCTAATATTAAAAGTAAATATGAACAGCTGAGAGTGGCTTTGTGATTGCTAATGTACATTACATTAATAAATACTCAACAGGGAAAGAATATTGTCACTCTGATTGGAAATAAGACACTGGAATATTTGTTCAATGTGTGTATGGCATACACTGCATTATAAGACTGCTAATGCTGAACAGACCTCCACACAGTGACACATGGCAGTGTAATATAATGGCATACACCCCCAGTGACTTCTGTATTGAAATAAAAAGTCAAAAGTAATTTATTAATGTGAATGAATTAAACTGGTTACTGATGGGAACAATTTTATGAAAACAATGTAACCAAAGCCTTTTGCGGCCTGTCTCAAAATAGTGAAAGCTTGCTCATAAAGCCAGTCTAGGGAGTGGGCGTACTATCGAAGGTACATAGAATTTCTTATAACAAATGAATATAAATATTTTTAAAGTGTAGGCAGTTTATTAACTGGTTAATACTTTATTGAACCGTTTAACCATTCTAGATGTTACTTATTTTAGTTTTCTCTTATGCAGTCTGTTCTAATTGACGGCTGTAGTGTACCTTCATCTGCACATTGCTGTGTGCTAAACCATTTTCCAGAGAGGAAAGTGGGCAAGTGACACGTATAACCACCCTACTGTGTAAGGGGACATGTATATCCTTCCTACTGTGTAAGGGGATGTGAAGTAGGTTTGGATAATGGAGTTGCACCTGTACTTTGAAAGCCCTATGGGAAACGTTATAAACATAGAAGAAATTGCTTCAGTCTGAGCTGATTTTCAGCTAAACTCTCTGTCTTGCTTGCAGCACCACCATCACCATCACCCCCACACCCAGGACTGCTCCCACGCAGCCCCTGCTCACCAGCCTGGGAGGCCCTGCAGCGGAGGCCCCCAGCTCCTGCCGGGCTACATCCCCATCCCGGTGATCCACGAGGGGGCAGGAGGGCGGCCCCAGCCCCTTCACTCACACCAGCACCCCCAGACCCCCCAACGGCCCCAGCACCCTGAGTACCAGCCCGTCTACCACAGAGTGCAGCCGGAAGACTGGGCTTACCTGCCCGGCCGCTCACAGAGTCCCCGAGACCGGCCAAGCCGCGAAGCGTCGCCCATCCGCATCCCCCAGCAGATGAGGGCCCAGTCCCCAGTCCGGGTGCACACCATGGGGCCACAGGTATGTGCTAGCTTCCTATGTAGGGCTGCTGGCTGTTTTGTTTTTTTTGTGTGTGTTCTGCGTCTGTTTACACAGTACTAGGGGCAATTTAACCCATACACATCTTAGAACTCTTTTATATACTGCTTTGTAATTATATGCAAGTTACACAATTCAGCTATATTTGTTTTCTATACTTAACCCACCTTTATTTAGTCCTTTGTTATTTTCATTGAAGAAAATGAGAAGGTTGATGAAAAGAAAGCGAGATAGGGGGCTGATTATGATTTCACCATTCAAATATAGGGTTATAGGACTGCTAGTGTCTATGCATGCTAGCCCCTCTTCTCCCATTAAAACCTGCTTGTCACTGGGTCACTCTGTTTGTCAAATAGACATTCTGCAGCCACTACTTGCTAATATTGGTGAAATTAAAATGTGTGTGTTTAAAGGATAATGGCATTCCAGGGGCATAATACAAGGTAATATATTTCTGCCCTGACAAGGCAGGAGTTTCCATCGAGGATTCCCATTCCTTATACTGTTATCGTGTGTCTTCAGGTTCAACACCAGATCCCTCGTCAAGAGTCACCTCCCAGAATACACCAGGAGGAACGGGGCAGCCCGTGCAGGGCGGATATCCACCAGGCTTACATCCCGGTCCAGCCACTCTACAAGGAGAACGACCTCAGACAGCCACTCCCCATGCCTGAGAAGACGGAGGCCAAGATCTTTGTGCCAACAAAGAGCGTCCCACAGGAAATAAGGGCCACCCCGGAAGAGGTTCCTCCTCAGAAGCCAGAAGAACCAGAAGAATTGTCACCGAGCCACCCGGGCCTGGCTAAGGTTCAGCAAATCGTCGACAGGGTTCAGAAACTGGAGGAAGAAGTCAAGAACTTTGAAGGGAAGAAAAACGACAAACGCTACATGATGCTGGAAGAGTTCTTGACTAAAGAGCTGCTGGCCCTGGACTCCGTGGATCCCGAGGGGAGGATCGACGTCCGTCAGGCCCGGAGGGACGGGGTCAGGAAGGTCCAGAACATTCTGGAAGGACTCGAACTGATTGCCGAACAGCAGAAGCGTAGCGAGCAATCCAACGAAGAAGCCAACCAATCGGGAGGAAAAGGAGACGCCACCATGATCGGCCAAGTGGAGTCAACCACGGAGAAGGAGATTTATTAACAGGAACCAGCGCCCCGTCTGTTAAGGAAGAATCAAACCTAAATAAACCTGCTGCTCCTGCATAACTTTGTGAACAAACTTTTAAGATGCATGCCTAATGGAGTTTAATAACTATTGTTTTCTACCATCTTGTAGATGACTGGGAAAAGGGAGGAGTTCAATATATTGTATATTATAATAATAGCTAATAATATAGGGAGATAATTACCAATGCCCCTGTAAAGAGCAGCATCCACTGATATGCAGTACAAATGCATGCCTTAGTAAGGAAGATATGAGGAAGAGGGGAAAGGTCACTGTTATAAGGAATGGTATTGTTAAATGGTAAATCATAACTATATATATATTATATATATATTATAAAGGAATCTGGGGTCTGGTTTGGTTAGCATGAAGCAGGGCATTATAACTAGTTGAACTCTCTCCACCGGTTCAAACTGTGCGTCTGTATCCAAACTGTGAGACGCTCTGCAGCTCGTGTAAAAGCTCCACGGGTTTGTTTATAGTTTCATTTGACAATCATGAAAGACTCGTGCACCACTGCCTTGTGATCTGCACTGCATCGTCAAAAGAAAATCATCACAGCGTTCTCTCCACTGTTGGGCACTTTAAAGAATAGTCTGTTTGTGTGTTGTTTAACTATTTAAGTGTGAGGGCGTTTTTTTTTGTTGTTTGTTCAAATAAAAAAAAATGATATTGAAAACTGTATGAACTTTTGGATTTTTTGGGGTAAAAAGTTTAGAAAGACACTGCCATATGATGCACATACTTTTGTGTCAATGGGCTGTCCCTCATTGATGTACTCTGCAGTATTCTGTAATATATAAAATCTGCATCTCACTGCTGCAAGTCAGTTTCAATCACTATGAGGAGGAACACAGAGATTAAAAACTCTTTGGCTTTCTCCTCATACAGACACACTTTCTTCTATTTGTACTCTGCAATTTGAATAGCACCCTTTTGTATCTCATATATAGAGCTAACAAAATAAATCCATTAACTCTTACCTAATAAGCTTTACCATCAATTCTTAGATCTCATATATTATGAAAAATGTGTATTATAAAAGTTGTAAATGGGTCTGAATACAAAATAAATAGGTAGTGTGAAAATATGGAACATCAGAATTAGCATGGTTTAGGAAAGGGTCCTACCAAATTTAGAGGCAGACTTTGAATGACAACGTATAGCCTACCAAACAAACATGGAAGACTGAGTGTGTAAAATGCAACAACCAATATTTACAACATTTAATATTAATTTCTTAATGGACTCTTCCATGAATAATATGTTTAATGTGGATACTTAACCATTGACAATGCTGGACTATAAGACAATATAATGTTAATATATTAATAACTGGAGGCTAAATATGTAAAAACTGGAACAGCAACAGCACTTTCATCACCTTCAGAGTAACTGCAAGCTTTACTGTTGAAGCAAATTAATACAAATTGTGTTGCAAAGCTCATTTGTGATACCAACATAAATCCCAAGGCCATGCAGCCCAGATAATTCGGCATTGCTTTCAATTGATAATAATAATTGTCACAAAGGCACAACTCGCTTGACAAGACGGGGATGCAAGCTATTCAAAACCAAGCAGCCTTGCCAAAAGGATTGCAGTAACTGTTCTGTGATAGTGGTGCATAACAGAACAATGGTGCTTGTGACAAGGGGGGTGGTAGAAATGGGTAGTCGAGAGACAGTTTGTCATTTTCTTTCTTTATTTCTTCTTTCTTTCTTTGTCTCCTGTTTGTCTTTTCTCTTTGCACTAGTTTGGGACACACCTGTAACTGACTGAATGGTTTAGCCTGGTTGGTTTTGTACTGCCCCCTTACCTATGTAACGTTTGCAGTTGTTCTGAGTGGTTCTTATTGCAAATACTGTAGTTTCTGATCGGCTGTGTAAGGTGTTTTGACAAGGAGTTCATTCACACATGTAATATACACATGTAATGTAGGCCAGATCAGCGTCTTTATTATAGCAAGTGCTGGCACCCTCTTCTGCACAGCAGTTCCAAAGGAATCTAGAGTGCTGGCTCTTACTTCTATACTGATCTAGCATGTGTTACATATATCTATGGCAGGCAACAAGATTAATATGATTAATATCAACGTTTATTTTAGAAAGAATTTACCCTTTTTTTCGATGTTTATTTTTCAATTCAAGCAGAGAATGGGTGAAATCAACCTTTATGCTTAAAAAAAAAAACATAGACTTTTTAGCGAAACCTGTTTATCATATTCAAGATTTTACCAACATTCTAATTGAAGTAAAGTTTGGTTACAGTGGAGCTATACCTTGTAAAGATAAAGATCCTACACAAATTAAAAAATGTTCTCAAATAAACCGTAGAAAACGCAGCATCTACAGACTTTTACAGCATACATTTACGAGTAAAAATATGCACAGAACAAAACATTAGATAGTTGAACAGAACTAACTTACACTTATTCAGAGTCTGAGCTCCCCCCTCTCCTGCTTCAGCGCAGCTGGAATCAGTCACTGGAAGGCAAGGCAGACGGGCCTGCTTCGTCCTGCCACTGAGACTTCAACGGTCAGTCAGGATGTTGTGCACAATATTCATTAAGTGTTTTCCTCTTGCGCCCCATTTTCAAATCAAACTAGTAACAGCCACCATATACCTATAGCAAAAGCTTACCCCTTAACCCACTAATTTCAAAGTAGGCGCTTTGAATGACAGGCGCTGTAGCTGGCAAATGAAAGTGCACAGTCGGTGCAGGTCTTGATGATTGACAGTCATTTAAATGAATGAGAGCATTCTAACGCCGCTTCAGTCAACGATGTCAGAACAGGGTGAAAGTGACAGTGACACTACAGTACTAACAGACCACTGAGATGACTGACAGCGACCTCTAGCCATTTAGAGCGGAACAGAGACAATGTGTCATTTTAAAAACTAGAGATCATTTCTAAATGATTATTTTTGGTAAGAAAATAAAATAATAGCGAGTGGTTTTACCGACGTTTATCCTATATTATATAAATGTATTTCAGTCAAACTCATATTTTATGGGAATTTGACGTTTAATGAGCTTTGCCGATTAATATCGAAAAGTAGCAATCCTAGTAATGACATTACAAGCCACTCCGAATGAGAGTAATGGCAATACAAACCACTCTGAAGGATTGCAAACATCATAAAAATGTAAGGGGCAGCAAAGAGAACTAAGAACATGAAATGAGCTACTTGCTCTTCAACTGATCCATGTTACAAAATCGTCTACAGAAAATGTCATGTTTGCACGCAAAAGCTATGCCTGAAAGACAGCTGATTTACAGCTTCTCTGGGCTGCCAATCTGTTCATACATTCAGACTGCAGTGTCTCCTTAGCAATGAGCACAAAAATATATTTGGATCACTCTGGTTTACTAAAATATTAAAAACTCAGTTACCCAGCACTCAGAAATAGATGAAAACCAAAGCAGGTTAATTCATCAGTCTCTAATATGTTTTTATATGTGGAAACCTGTGAGTTACAGTGTATCAGACTTGTATAATTATTTATTTTTATGTTGTAGAAAAAAAAAAGAAAATTAGGAAAGATAGGTAGCAATTTAGATTACAGGAAAATAATTGCCACATCATTGCATTGTAATAAATGGGTACTTACATTGTAATAACTGTGTAAATACCAACGGCTCATGCTGTGTAATTACATTAAAAGGCCTTGTAAAGAATCTAGCTACCTGATGTAATTGCGTGCTAACAGCATGGTACAGGCCATTTCCATGTAATCACACACTTATACCATGGCAGTTACAATGTAAGTGCATGTTATTACTATGATATTACATGGTTATGAATGCTCGGTTATATATAGTGCTACTGATAACTATTATACATGATGCATACTGAATAAATAAAACAGCATCGTACTAGCAATCATTTTAGTTACACAAATGATATTTTAGTTATTTGTTTTAACATATTCATCAAAGGATCTAGGCATTGCTAATGGTGTTTGGTTTTCCCTTTTTCATTCGAAGCGTTACACATATAACCTGTATTGTATGAATACATTCATTGAGGGGGCTTTCCAATACTTTAAAATAAGCTGTTTGAGAACCAGGTGCCAAGGACACACCCCCCCACCCCACCATAGTGATTACCCCAGATTGCACAGTCACAGCAGTGGAGCCCCTGCAGCCTACGTGTGAGTGCAGTTATAGGCCTTTGAATTCTAATCCAATGTGTCACACCATGACTGGGTTTATCTTTCTGGAGGGCAAAGAAGGCACACTTCTCATCTTTTGTTTGGCATTTTTTCACATGTGGGAGAAACACTAGCTGTCCTGTGGAGCTGGTTTGGTTTTTTTATGCATAGCCGTGCCTATTTAACATTTTATACTGTATCAAATTGAGTTTAGAGTTGATAAAATCCTTAGGCTTTCCTGGTGTTCAGGTTAAACATCCTTATACCACTCATAAATATGTGAGGTAACAGCTGTGAATCTATTTCAATGAACAGTGGAAGACTGATGTGTGTTCTGAATGACTCCATTGCTCAGACAATCATTGGCAATGCTTGCTAACTATTCCAGCAAAAAACACTTCTGAAAAGATGAATCGCTCTGTGGCAAAGTGAGGTATTTCACTTGTTATAAAGTACCAAATTCTAATGTGTACCAGACTATGACCTGCCATCTAAATGCTGAATTCCAGGACGGTCCAGCTGTTACACACGGTAAAGCTGTTACACAGGTCCAGTTCCGTGAGGTTCTGAAGGGTTAGGGTTACACAGGTCTAGTCCCGTGAGGATCTGAAGGGTTAGGTTTACACAGGTCCAGTCCCTGAGGTTCTGAAGGGTTAGGTTTACTTAGGTCCAGTCCCTGAGGTTCTGAAGGGTTAGGGTTACACAGGTCCAGTCCTGTGAGGTTCTGAAGGGTTAGGGTTACACAGGTCCAGTCCCGTGAGGCCCTGAAGGGTTAGGTTTACACAGGTCCAGTCCCGTGAGGTTCTGAAGGGTTAGGTTTACTTAGGTCCAGTCCCTGAGGTTCTGAAGGGTAGTGTTACACAGGTCCAGTCCCTGAGGTTCTGAAGGGTTAGGGTTACACAGGCCCAGTCCCTGAGGTTCTGAAGGGTTAGGTTTACACAGGTCCAGTCCCTGAGGTTCTGGTTAGGGTTACACAGGTCCAGTCCCGTGAGGTTCTGAAGGTCAGTGTTGCACAGGCAAGATAATAAATAGTGGAGAAGCTCATTCATAGCAATCTCATTTGCACCCGAACACCTCATGGATATTATTCCCAGGCCTCCACAAGCAGAGACAAACCTAAACTCAAAGTTGAAAAGCAACGGCTCTACAACTCGCTCCTGATCTCAATACAACTCGCTCCTGATCTCAATACAACTCACTCCTGATCTCAACGATGAGGCTACTTACTTGTAGCACTGGCTCAACATTGACTCAATAAAGTCACAGTAGCAGCTGATGAGCTCAAATAAAAATGTGTTAAAATGTTGTGACAGTCTGGCTCGCAGTGGTGTGGTGGATGACGTCACGGACCAGGAAGTAACTGACTCCAAACAGTGGATGGGCGGGTGAAACCGAGTGCCAAAGCACTCAGCGTATTTAATAATAAATAAACAAAAGATTTAAACAAAATACAAACAAAAGGGCACGAGGGCCAAACGAATAAATAAACAAACAAGTAAGTGCCGTGCTGGATTATCCAGCACGTATTAGCAATTGTTTTTTAAATATTATTCCTTCTCTCCGCTCCCCGTACTCTCTACTCCAACACCCCAACCTCAAGTGCAGAGAGCTGCAGGTTTATATACTCTGGCCGAGGGATTTAACTAGTTGGTAATTATCTTATTATCCCCCGGCCAGAGTCTGCACGCGTTTGGTAAGGATGCATGACTGTCAGCTATTTAAGTAATCAGTAGCTGATCAGCCATGCATCCTCACGGGGTTTTTAAATAATAATAAAAGACGCAGCGCTTTTACCCGCGCCGCAAACAAAAATACAAATAATAATAAATAGGGGCGGGACACTCCGCCACAAATGTAAAAACTGTTTTTTTTCTGTATGAAAGTAATCACAAGATCACAGATCACAAGTAATATTCTATTGTCATTGATGATACTTAAACAATTATGTTTCTGTTGCCTCCATGCTGAAAACAGAGTTCAGGCATGCAGCCAATTATAACCAAGTGTGGTTTTGTGTCAGTAGTGCTGGGACAATATGGGGTTTTCATGTTTGAATTTTTTTTTTTTTTAAATTCAAACAAACATTCTTTCATTTTGAATGAACTGGAAAACTAAAATATATGTTTACTATATTACAGTTAAAAAAATAATCTCACAGAAGATTTAGAGAGAAGCAAACCTGATACCCCATCAAATTACCTATTAATGAACGAAGAGAAACACTCTTCTGTACAGTATAGAGTGTGTTATTTATTTCAGATGCCAAATTCTGTTGTATAAATGAACATGGTCATTTCTCAATATATTTCAAGCAGTTGTTTGTTCAAAAATGAGAATATTTGTCCCACTAAAAGACCACTCAGCTCACTCCACTTTGAGCCTCAAGTGGACAAGAGAGATTATTGATATAGGCCTCAGTACTACCCAGCCCGGTAAAAGGTAGAAATCCTCCCTTTACCTCTCCGGGCCTGGTTGTCTGTGCTGTGTGTCAGCGATGTACTGGATGTCTGTGCTGTGTGTCAGCGATGTCACTGAAAGTACAAGTGTAATCAAGATGTGCTGAATGGAATCCGGGACAGAAGCTATTTTGGGCCTTATGGAAAACACTGGAACATTCAGCTAGCCCCTCTGTCAATGCCTGTTTCTCAACCATCCCCCTCTGTGTACTTTCTGAGAACGTGGGGTATGCCAAGGAGCAGCCTCAGAGCTGGTGGAACAGTCACAGTGGTGTGACTAGATCAGACACGGCTGTGATAAAGCATCTCATCTGTGTGGGAGAACAATCAGCCTCTTCCTGGTGCATAGTTTCTTTTGTATTTCAATGGAAGCCATCTCATAATTGAAAGGGACGGGTGCTAACAATGGCAAATACTTCCTACTGGTTCCACCCCCTAATGGGATGTTCTACTTTCACTTATTACGTTGAAAATAAGACATTCACTATTTTAGTTTAAAGTCGTATTTGCTTAATTTAAGAGCAAGGAGCGTCACATTTTAATTTCTTGTTATTTTGCATTTATTCAGAGTAGGTCTTATTGCAACGACTCAAATACTGTCTTTAAAAAAATCAAATTTATACTTATACAACAAAGTGCTTTCACCTGAGTTCAGCTAAATACACCTTAATACAGACTTATCAGAATAAATAAATACATAAGGTACTAGTATTGCAATAAGAACCTCTCAGAAGGATTGCAACATCATAAAATGGTAAGGGGACTCTGAAACTGTGGTGGTGAATAGAGATTGTTGATTTACAGTTTCAGAGGAGGCAGAAATTAGAGTTGTGCACCCTAGTGGTTATTTCTAAATCCACGTCACTTAAGAAATTCAGCTTTGAGGAGTCAGAGGCACCCCCTTGTGTTTGAATAAGGACATGAGTTGAAGCAAGTCTGCTAAATTATGATGCAAGCAGAAACAACAATACAGAATGATAGAGCGCACACATAACAGGATATTAAATTGGGAAGAGATTATAAATTCCAGCTTTCTAGATGATATGAGGTTCAAATAGTCGAGTATTTGAATTGTTGTTTGCTTCTGATTACACCTTCTGTTTTTGTAAAAACAATATATAGTGTTTAATATGATTGTAGCAAACAAAACAATTCCATAAATCTTACCTGTTTTAAAAACACGATATCTGGTACAACTCTAGGATTAAGAAAGTTCTCAGTTTCTATTCTGTATTCTCAGGATATCTTTTCCACTTGCACATCCTGGGACAGTTCCCCTCAGCAGTGTCTTCTGGGCCATGTTACTGGCTGAAAGTATGGCAGTCACTAGGGGGAGTATGAAGCAAGTGCAACACTTACAGAAAGCATTGCCTGAATCATTTTTCAAGTCTACTTTTTTAATAATATGAATGACATTCCTGAAAATGTTCTGGACTTTTGGTTGTTTCATTAACAAGTAAAGAACAGTTTCTGGAATATTCAACTTTATTTGATTCCTATTACTCAGATGAATGTCAAGTTAAGCCTACAAGTCTTTCTTCTTCTTTTTAATTGTCATCAAGAGCTTTTCAGTTGACCTAGCACAGGAGTAGTCAGTTCCCGTTCTTTTCCAGCCCTGGTCTAGTATTGCAGGCGGATGTGTTTTTGAACCTGGACAGGGGTTTATTCATAGGTTTAAAAACTAATTTTTAAAAATATATTTTCATTCTTATTTTTGGTACCTTTATATTAAGTTTGCAATCATATTTATTGTATTAAATAGGGTGTGTGAAAGGGATGACGAGTGGTGATGTCAGACCAGAAGAAGGCACAACAAAAACAAAAGGTACGGTGCAGTGGCGTGGGCGCCGTTTTATTTAAAGAAAACCAAAAATAAATAAAATATTTTAAACACAAACACTGTGCTCACAGAGCAAAATAAAAAGGTTAAACAAAAACAAATCTCGAACACAAAATAAACAATAAATAATACGATCCCAGGTCAGGCTGGGCAGTTGCTGTCACTGTTCCTGGAATCTTTCTTTACGTTTCCTTTTTACGTTTCCTTTTTAAGTTTCGTTTCGTTTCGTTTCGTTTCGTTTCTGTCCTCGCTCTCTCCACTCTCGCTCCTAACACCCACCCTGAGCTAGAGAGCTGCAGGCTTTTTATAACAGGTGACCATCTCCCGATTAGCAACAAAATTAATCATTTAAATAATTCGGGAGATGGCCACCTTCTGCACGAGTTTTTCTCCTACTCCTGGCAGAGGACGAGCACCGATCTCGCCTCTGCCAGGACACGTTTTAAATATAAACAAAACAATAACACGGCGGCGCTTCGCCGTCATAAATATAATACAATAAAAATAAATACACAATACACTGCACAGGGGCGGAGGGGGGTGACCCCGATCTAAAAAGAAATAAACAATATGATTAAACAGCAGGGCTTTTCTTCCGCACTGCTACATATCCCCCTCCTTGTGCGAAGCACACATGGCCCCAATGGCCACCTCCCCCCTCAGTCTCAATGTCCTGGAAGAGGGGGAAGCAAGTTGTTTCTGGGGGGTGGCCATGGTGGAATCTCTGGCACCCCCCAATTGTTCGTGGCCGGCAGCTCCCTCTTCCGGGGCTCCCGCCACACTCTATTCTACCGCGAAAGTGCGGCTGGGGGAGCTGGTCTCCTGACCTTCCCCCTCCTCTTCATGGCCGGCAGTTCCCCTCCGTGGGGCTCCGGCCATAGTGTAGTGACCCCAGGCGAAGCAGGATCCCCGGCGACCCCAGGTGAAGCCGGACCCTCGACGACCCCAGGCGAAGGCAGCAGCAGCGGACCCTCGGGAGGCGACGGCAGCAGCAGCAGACCCTCGGGAGGCGACGGCAGCAGCAGCAGACCCACGGGAGGCGACGGCAGCAGCAGCGGACCCTCGGGAGGCGACGGCAGCAGCAGCGGACCCTCGGGAGGCGACGCCAGCAGCAGCGGACCCTCGGGAGGCGACACAGGACCGGCAGCAACCCTAGGGGAAGCAAGGGAGACACAGGCAACTCCAGGCGATGCCGAGCAGCAGGCCGGCTCAGGCGATGGCAAACTGGCATCCCCAGGCGATGGCGACGGCAGGAGGGGAGCCCCTGGCCATGAAAGCGACAGCAGGAGCTCCACTTCTCCCAATGTTGGTGGTGGTGGAGGTAGAGGTAGCTCCTGCTCCTCTTGACGGTAAAATCGGAAGAGGCTCCTTCTCTTCTAGCGGCCAAGGCGGCTCCTCCCCTTCTGGCTGCAAAGGCGGCAGGGGCTCCTCCCCTTCTGGCTGCAAAGGCGGCAGGGGCTCCTCCCCTTCTGGCTGCAAAAGCGGCAGGGGCTCCTTCCCTTCTGGCTGCAAAGGCGGCAGGGGCTCCTCCCCTTCTGGCTGCAAAGGCGGCAGGGGATCCTCCCTTTCTGGCTGCAGCAGGGAAACCAGCAGGCATGTTCCCTCTGCTGGCGGTGGTGGAAGCGGAACCAGCAGGCATGCTCCCCCTGCTAGTGGCGGTGGGAGCGACAAGTCGTCCTCCCATGGAGGTGGAGGTGGCACCAGCAGGAACTCACCCTCTGCTGGCGGAGGTGGGGGTGACACCCAGTCCTCCCAGGACGGCGGAGGCGGAACCAGCAGGAACTCTCCCTCTGCTGGCGGATACCTGGGCTGTGGATGTTCGGCCTTCCCCCTTTTGGGCTGTGGACGCACTGGCTCCTCCCTCTTGGACTGTGGATGCACTGGCTCCTCCCTCTTGGGCTGTGGACGTTCGGCCTCCCCCCTCTTGGGCTGTGGACGCACTGGCTCCTCCCTCTTGGGCTGTGGACGCACCGACTCCCTCTCCAGGTCTCCTCTCTCAGGTGGTGATGGGACCAGCAGGCACTCTCCCTCTGCTGGTGGGAATGGGCATAGCAGGCACCCCTCTGACCGGAGAGGGCAGTTGAGTGGAGAATGCCCCCGCTCACCGCAGATGGGGCACCAGCAGTCATGCATGACCGCCCGGAGGATGGCATCCCAGCTGCTCTCCCGCTTGGTGGCCGCGGCTGGTAGCTCCCACTTCTGGGGTCTCCCCCGGGGTATCTGGTCCTGGCTCGCTTGGGCAGCCCACTCCTCTCCCTGGTATTGGGTGGGGCAGATGGCCAAGGTGTGCAGTGGCGTGGGAGCCGTTTTATTTAAAGAGAACCAAAAATAAATAAAATATTTTAAACACAAACACTGTGCTCACAGAGAAAAATAAAAAGGTTAAACAAAAACAAATCTCGAACACAAAATAAACAATAAATAATACGATCCCAGGTTAGGCTGGGCAGTTGCTGTCACTGTTCCTGGAATCTTTCTTTACGTTTTCTTTTTAAGTTTCGTTTCGTTCCTCTCCTCTCCTCTCCTCTCCTCTCCTCTCCTCTCCTCTCCTCTCCTCGCTCTCTCCACTCTCGCTCCTAACACCCACCCCAAGCTAGAGAGCTGCAGGCTTTTTATAACAGGTGACCATCTCACGATTAGCAACAAAATTAATCATTTAATTAATTCGGGAGATGGCCACCTTCTGCACGAGTTTTTCTCCTACTCCTGGCAGAGGACGAGCACCGATCTCGCCTCTGCCAGGACACGTTTTAAATATAAACAAAACAATAACACGGCGGCACTTCGCCGTCATAAATATAATACAATAAAAATAAATACACAATACACTGCACAGGGGCGGAGGGGGGTGACCCCGATCTAAAAAGAAATAAACAATATGATTAAACAGTAGGGCTTTTCTTCCGCCCTGCTACAGGGTGTTTAATTTTTTTTTTATTAAGTATGTTCTTCAGCTGTAGTTGTCAGCCTCAGGCATATATTACATACCAGCTAAATTAGCCAAAGTTAGTAAGCACCAGCAAACATCTGCATTGTATTCCCAGAAATATAAAAGGAAACTCCATCCAAAGTGTAGGTGTTCACTAGATGGGGCTGGTGCTTACTGACATAAAGACACAGATCTATGTGATGTTTACAGGTTAACTTGGACCTAAGAACATGTTTATAAACACTCTTCAAAAAACCTTAAAACTGTCCGGGAGGTTTTGAGAATAGAGCCTGAGATCCTAGACTTGAATGGGCTGACAGAGCCACTTACAAGACCTTGTGTTGGGTTACACAATTAGCTAATAATAGTGCTATGAGGACAGGTTATAAAAGGACCACGACAAGTGAATGTAAAACCGTATAATCCACATTCTTAAAATTAGAGGAAATGTAAAAAAAAAGTTCAATATTCAACCCTGTAATACAAATAATAAAAGGTTCAATTTCCAGTTCCAGTTCCAGTTTTAGGATTTACTATTCACAGTGCAATATGTGAAAACTAAAGGAACACTCCGATAAATAATAACCGAGAACTTGGATTCCAACTACCAATCCAACAGATTTCAATGCAGCGCTGTAACCGCTGCTCCGTGCCAGGACACTCGGATAACAGGGCAGTGTGCAGGCGGAAGGGGGGCTTCTAAAGCATAGCGCCTATACCGCTGTACAAAAGCACCGGATCCCTTAAGCGCATATCAGGCTTATGTCTTCGTGTGTGATTACGTCACCTACCAGCCCTGCTGCTGCCTACCCCGTGCACGCTACACTATACGTTGATAAATTTAGGTCAATACAAGGTGTTTGGTACCCTGTCTTGTATCTTTTTCACGCCAGAGGACGCTATCTGACTAGAAACTGGTTTGTCACAGATTACTTCTGAAATAGGATGTTTGACCAGCAGGTGTCACTCGCTCTAGATCTGTTCTGTCCTCACCTGCCACAGCCTCCTGAGTGTGCAGGCAGTTGACAATGTAGTATCACGTGGTGCTCTGTTGTTCTGTGTTTCCTGAGCCGGTTCTCCGGTTTAAGGGCGTGTGATAGTTTTGTTAGATGGAATCAATAATGTGAATGCAAACATTGTTTGAACTGTAAATGTTCATTTAAAAATAAAACGTTTTATAATATCTCATGGTGTAATACTCATGCCAAATCCACGCCGTATTAAGACCCCTTTTTGTTTAAGTATGTGTCTTGCCGGAGCATGTCTGTTTAGTTCACCTGAAACCTACCTGTAGGTACCCAACCCTACAGTCAACACAGCCTGCTTTCAAATGAAGTATAGTGCACTATGAAATACATTCTTAAACAGTTATCCAGAAAGAAACATGTTTGTATTATTATAAATCATAAATTGCAGTTTTTCTCGATTCTGGGATGTGGAGGTTGAGGTCTCCCGCATTACCAAAAATACCGCTTATCTGTTTTAACGTGTTTTTGACAAGGTCTTTAAAAATGGAACGCGGTCCCTTTAAATACTCTGTTTAGCCTGACGACTGAAGTCACGTGTGAGCCGCTTTTGCAGGAAATTGATTCAGTCATTGGAAAAGAAAGTAGCTAGGCTAGGAAGCAGTGTGGTATGTATTGCCATTGAGACACTCTCTATACCTAAACAAAGTAATCCCGTCTGGCTACCGACCTTCACGCCAGGGATGAATTGAACCTGTCGGATTGAACTGATTTTCCCGCACATTAACAGGTCTCTTTTTAAAACACCGCTTGTTTTTAGTGCAGTACCACCACGATGGATAGTTGTTGAACAGCACCGTTGATATTTGCACATGCTACGGTCGGCAGAGGATGGAGCTATTCCAAGCCAAAGATCACTATATTTTGCAGAGTGGAGAGAAGGCACTCTGGTGTAGTAGAAAGGATGGGTCGATAGTCGTCAGACCCGGTGAGTATTATTATTAAACATAAGGTACCGTTATGTTTGTGTCTCTCTGTGTAAAGTCACATACACATTACACCAACTACCCCTTTGCAATTGCATGAAACACAACTCGACGCGACATAAACAAAGTACACATACAAATTAAAATAAAATGTATTGAAATCAGTTGAAAATCGCGCAGGCTTTGAGGAGCATATTAACGTGCTTTGTTTAGTTCTGTATAAAGAACAGCATTAATAAATGCATTGCGTGATGTACTGTATTGATCTGTGCTCGTTACACTAAACCATGTCAGCAAACAAAGCAGGCAGGTAGGCAAAGTACAGAAGCGGGCTGTTGCAACACAGGTACATATTTTAGCGATCTGTTTTTAAAACCTTTTGATCCTATATGTTTGTATCAGATTAAAACTCGCAAAGACGTTAACTGCGGCCCTTAATATAAGTTATAATGGAGCAAGGAAGAGAGAGTGTATGTGTATGTGCCATATTTGCATACCGGGAAAAAATAAATAAATATGTAGTGTGTTGACTAACGGCACATCTGTCATCATAGAAAATGCGAGAACTGTGGTTGACACAATCTTATTCATTATGTCTGTCAGCTTTGCCAGCTAATACATTAGTGCCTATCCAAATAAAATAAAATTGTAGCGTTAGGCAGGAACCAGCATTAGACAAAAAGCATAGCGATATTTACTTCCTGTAAAACATAAACGCGTAATAACAAAATACCAAATGGCTGGAAAAAATTCAAATTACTATTACAATTACAATGCTGCTCTGTTTAATTACAGTTACAATGATGTAATTGCAATTATAATTAGTTACACTTAAAAGTAACATCAATAGCTCCACACATTAACACGCTTACTGTTTATCACAAACATGCTATATAAGGCTTTTTCAAACAAATGGGGCCACTAAAAGGGTTGAAAATACAAGACGAATGTTCGCTTGACGGTATTGTGGTGTTTATATGTTGGTTTTATTTGGTGGTTACTGTACACAGCTCCATTTCAAACGTGCATACAAACATCACATTCCAATCTGCAGTCATTACTTTACCCAGGCTTAGGGTCAATTCCTATTTAATTCCAAGACCTTTTAAAAACCAGTTTCCAATTCCAATTCCCATTCCTTTTGAAGGAATTGGAATTGATACTTTAGAGACATAATTGTTGTGATGTTCAACTCTAGTTTGAAGCTAATTTTATTGACGGGGACCTCAATTAAAGTAATTTGTTGCCACTGTGAGAAGCTCATTTTTAACAGAATTCTGCTAATTGCAATTTTGATCAATGATATGTTCGAATTGATTAAAAGGGAATGGGAATTGGGAATTGACCAGGACCCTGCACTGTGCCGTTTGACAGATCCTTGAATATTA
Organism: Acipenser ruthenus; assembly: GCF_902713425.1. Taxonomy (NCBI): domain Eukaryota; kingdom Metazoa; phylum Chordata; class Actinopteri; order Acipenseriformes; family Acipenseridae; genus Acipenser; species Acipenser ruthenus. Next base: position 20,429,654 of record NC_081201.1, on the reverse strand, counting down.
AAAGAAGTAATGTTAATACTTAACTGTGTATCTGTACAAAACTGTATCTAAATGAGATAATGTCACTGGGAAGCAAAAACATAACAATGGTCTGTTATCCAGACCTGGAAATCGGAGATGTTCCATATACGTTGTATAACCTGTAGATTAGCTGTGCAACCTCCATGACATCATTATTTTGCTGCACGAAGGCCAGATTGGAAGCATCATACAGCTCCTCGCTCTGTGTCACAGATATTAACACATCAGCAGTATTCTGCACCTGTTCCAACAACTGGAGCCTGCTGACAAATGCACTTCTACACAACAATTTATTTCTTTACTCTTGGGGATTTAATTTGTCCTTAATTTGCAACTTTTAAAACAATACATTCTGGGAACAAGAAGGCATCGAAGCCATTCCCTTCCTTGTACACCAAATAAGAATCTAAATGAATCTATTGCAGATTCGAAGGATTTTCAGGGTGTTGTTTTAGAGGCCACCATGTCTTTGTATTGGATCTGTGATGTGTTCTTACATCATTGTAAACAGACCCAGCTGGCAGGACTACACTGTAAATGACATGTGACATCCAGGTTGTGTTCCCTGGGAAAAAAAAAAAATATATATATATATATATATATATATATAATTTGGTTTGTAGTAAAGCAGCATGTTGGTAGGGCTTTTCTAGACCGTGTGATTCATTACTGAAACAAACAGGATCATAATGTCTCAGTGCGCCAGTACAATGAATATTGTATGTGTCTGGCGGGGGTGTTCAAATCAGAGTCACTAAATGAAGCACAGACCTGTTTCAGCTTGCCAGCTCTCTGCCTGCACTGCAGTCCACTCCTCTGGAGCTCTCACAGGTGTAATGTTGTACTTCCTTCCTATCACAGTGAAGTCATTCAGTTACTGTGTACATGTACTGTGCCTTCCAATTGGTATTGGTGCAGATCACTGCACGCAAGAAGACTGGGGCTGCAGTGTTTCTTACCCCTTTTACCACACTCAGTATTGTTCCATCATCATCTTGGGGTACGTTGAGTCAGTTTGTCTGGCTGTCCGCTTTTATGTATGTCATTTTAGAGTCATGTTTCTAGAGAAGCGTTTGTCCAGGTGTCATGAAACTTGCCAAGCTCTAAGTTCTATAACGGCTGTCTAGAAATCTGCTTATCTGATTGTGATGAAACTTGGAGAGTGTTAGAATCTCAGGGTCTATGGAGGCACTGTGTCTGTTAAAAGCCTTTGCATGTTATCCAGTTGTTCTAATTACAGCTAGAGTTTGGTGTTATTGCAGTGTCTCAACTCCTACTTTGAAAATCATCACAGAAATATTCACAAATTCTGATGTATTCAAGAAGAAAAAATACATTTTGTTCTGGTAATTAATTCTGCTTGCCTAGCGGTATTGTTTTTCTCAGATGGCCTTGTTTCATTATTGCTGAAAGCTGCCAGGTGGATTGAAGTCTTCTCTTTCTCTGCTTGTCAAGTTTGTACGGGCAGCTGTCGTGCTAGCTTCCCCAGGCTGCGGATCCTCCCCTCTGGGATAGAGAGCAACAGACCTCCTGGTCCCTGGAGCTTCTCTGCAAAGCCGCTGACCAGGCTATGGCTGTTATTACAAAAGTAGATGACCTCAGCCTGCATATCGTCAGTATGTACGTTTGACATGTGTACGCACTGGATGTGTGCACAGGCATCTCCATAGGTTACCAGATTATTAAAACATGTGCTAAAGAATGTCCTTACCAAGTTTCATCACAGTTGAATAAAGTAGCTATTAAAAAAGTCAATGTGATTCACCTATAAGCTTATGTTCATCCATATGGGTGAGCTTTTTATACTGGTTGTTGTTTCAAAGAGAAACAGGGAGAATATATATTCAAAACTTAAACAGTGACTAAGTAAATAATCTGCTTTGTCCATGAAGACACAGCTGAGGTCAAATGACCCAGAAAGTGAAGCAGTAACAGACTTCCTGCAAATATAGCAGACAAACTGAGGCCCTTCTTTAACCCAGTGTAATGTCAGAGCCAATGATTTCAAATGGGATTGTGTTTTCAATGAGTTTATTTTGAAACTGCATGGAGATCTTCATAGTGGATGGATGTGTACAATAAATTCTGAAATCATTTTGTTATGATGACGCTGCTTTAACAGTATATTACTGCATCAACTTCGAACATCTGAGTTGCAAATCACCATGGGTATGCAGCAATATCACTGTTGTAACTGGAATTAAAGCTGTACATTCCTTCATCAATACCACTGTGTAACTGGAATTATAGCTGTACATTCCATCAGCAATACCACTGCGGTGTGTAAATGGAATTAAAGCTGTACATTCTAGGTGTGAACAGGGCCCTAGTGATTCCTGCCCTTATGAAGTTTACTGCAGTAAATTTGCATGCTAATTTAGCACTTTTCCCATGGTTATACTATGCATATACCACAGTTTACCCTGACTTGCCATGCTTTCCAATTAAACTTGTGAGATCACCGTCCCTTTTCACTCTGCACATTACTCATTTCCTTTGTGAACTAGTGCAATCCATTCTACTGTAAGTGTAAGCTGTACTGTTTAGTTACTGTACACATTTACAGTACAAGCACAGCATCCCTGATATTCAATTCAAAGTGCCATGTTTGATGGCTTAGACCACACAGACTGTCAGTGTGCAGTGGAAAACCCCCTAGTCCAGTATTGTGTTTACAATGCCCATGTTAAAACATGTTAGTTCTATAAAGTGGCAGCAAATCAGGCTCCTACTCAATCTGCTTAGAGCTGGGGAGGCTTGTTACAGGGGCTGTCCAGTGGGTATTAGATCCCACAACAGGTCTTCAATTGGTTGCCAGCTGGAAGAGATCCGGGCGACAGTTCTGCAGCCATAACAACCGATCTACGCTCAGAAGCTAGGCAAGGCCTGGCCAGTTCTTGGCAGTGGTGTGGCCAGGATTTTGTTTTGATATGGGTAGGAATGTTCTAAAAAATGTTTCTTAAGTTTAAACATGAAATAAAACTGTAATGACATCAAACACGTTAAAAGGGACTTCCTACCAAGAACAGAATGTTTCACGAACACAGTGAATACTGTTCATGTCATGCAAATTAAGTAACAAAAAGATATCATTATATACCAGGGGTGGCCAAACTTCCTGACTCTACAAACCACATTCCCAAGAGCCGCAAGACACATACTGTAAAACATCAAATGTTTGCGAGCAAACTACTAGCTACTAAACTTTTTTTTTAAATTCTTTCCAACATTAAAACGAAATCTTGCACTTGCTCTGTGCAGTAGTTCTTTCTTGATGGCAGCAAAATACACAAGAACAAGGGATAGAACATTGCAGCGCCTACACTGTGTACATTTTATTGTACTGAGATCTACAGTTTATTAAACTTTAAATGCACTGGTGTTTTTCCGTTACAGTCGGCGACGCCTAATCTGAATTATCAGGATTTCTGCTTAAATGGGACATATCTCTGGGAGACGATGCTTTTATTTATGTCGTTTAATTGGGACATCACTTTGTTTAATTGGGATACAGTATTTTCAAATGATGAATGGAGATCGCTTTCCAGAGCAAGGTTCGTGTAGCACAGTGCAGTGATTACGCTGTAAATTGTGTAAACCACGTTGACCTCTTGGAATTGGAGGGAGTCTCCTGTGGTTTCTCAGGCTCCTGTTGCAAAGAAACTATCATCTTGTGATCAGATATGATTTCTTATTTTTTCATTTAATTTAATTTAATTTAGAAATAAAAGAAAACAATTGACTCATAATGGAGTTCATAATGCGATTTTATTGTTTCTTTTCATTTAGAAATAAAATAAAAGAAAAATACTTCTCTCTTGCACATGATGAATCTATGAATGTAGGTGTGACTAAGGTCGTCTCGAATGCCTCTTGTTTTACTGGGACAGCAACTTATTCGGGATATATTCTCCAGTCTTCTCGATAGAGCCGCGCCAACTGTATTTCTATTTATACTGTATGTATTACATACTTTAAGTAAATATGTTCTGTTATTATGAAGCAAAGTACAACTGCCCTGATTTCACCAAAAACACCACATAAAAAACACATTTTTGTAAGGATTCTTTTTCTTGGTTTTCATGACTGCTGCATGTTTATTAAATACTTTTGAGAGCTCTGTGGATGTTTTGAAAGGGATTATAGTACCTGCTCATGATGAGATATAAGATACGTAAATATACTGAGCATCAAAAGAAACGTATCACTTGTATTTAAGCATCAAAAGAAACGTATCACTTATACTTGAGCATCAAAAGAAACGTATTACTTATATTTGGATAAAATTCACTAGATGTGATCGAAAAATGACAGACTGTTTTAGAGCAGGTGCAGTGACTTTTTATTGTGCTGATTAACAACTGACATCACGAAGATGCTGCAAAATGATCTGTCGATCTTGGGCAGGTGTTGTGACTCTTGGTCTCCCAGTTCGTGGCCTGTCATTGACAGAGTATGTCTGGTTATACCATCTCGGTAGGTTTGAAATTGCTGGCTGTGAGCACCCAAGACGGCGAGCCACAGTACGTTGCCCTAGTCCAGCCTCCAACATGCCGATTGCACGAAGGCGCTGCTCTCTTGACAGACGTGGTATATTGTTTTTTTTCTGTGATTTTTCTTTAGTGCTTTCATTCAAGCTTGAAATTCAACAACTGAAATCACTCTATATCCAGTGTCCAATCAACTGTCTCACTAATTAGGTGATTAAGTGCATATGCTTCAGTCATAGTCATTCAAGCGTGTCATGGTCAAGGATGAATGATCAAGTGATTAAAAAGAAACCAAAGACATTTCATCAACGTCCATCATTTATATACCTTATTTTCGAAAATAAATGTGTTATAATAGTAATAAGTTTCTTTTGATGCATTATCTAGTCTAGCGCCCACTCCATTTTTATGAAAAGATGCATTCATCTGAATAAGGACGTTTGGCAGGAGCGATATTCCATGCCATACAAAACTCGCTGGTGTTATATGAGCTTCTTTATTGAATGCAGAAAGGAGCATCTGCTGACTGCTGAGATATGCTTTTAAAGAGGCTAGTTTGTGGCACTTTCAACCACACATCCGGCTTTCACTCAAGGTGATTGAAGTATGCCTGCATCAGCGCGTGGTGTCGAAGGTCATCAAGTGATGAAATGTCCTTGCAGTGAACATGCAGGCTCAAAGAAACTGAAGAGAGAGAATAATAAACACGAATGAATACAGAGAACAAAAATAATAAACTCGTAATTAATTTTAGTTTCTCTGTTTTTTTATTTTTGCTTTTGTTTATTATTCTTTCTTCAGTTCATTTGAGCTGCAAAGTGTGCGTCACCCAGCATTTCACCGGGAGCCGCGGTCTGATCACCTCTGAGATTTTTATATATACCCTGCAAAACTACCCTGAAGTTAAAGCTGTTGAATAAATAGAAATAGCTAGCTAACTTACCCTGAAAACAGTAGCTGTGTTATCTGAATATTGTTATTTAGAAGTGGAACAATGAAATCACTATCCTTTATAGTTTAATGTAAGCTGCATGGTAGGCAAGCATTTTTTTTAGGGCTGTCAAGCTATTAAAAAAATTAATCGCAATTAATCTCACGATTTAAAAAAATTAATCTTAGTTAATCGCGGTTTTAATCGCATATTAAATTGTTACAATTACTACATCCATTGAATTTAAATTTGTTTGATTACTGATGCTATTATTTTTATTATCCTTAACTGTAAATAAAATTGTTTAAAATGTGTTTATTTATGTATTTATTTAACCAGCAATTTACCCATTGATGACCACCAACAAAATTTACTAGGGGCAATAATTTAGAAATTACAAATACAGCCAACACAGTAAAATGTGCGGTTCAAGCTTGATCAGCAGCATATAGAGATCAGAAAACATAATACATAGGATATCTATTTTTAAATGTGATTGTGAACTGAAATAAATTAGTTTTTTTAAAATAAAATTATAAATATGTAGCTATAGTAAGCATTTCTAGGAAATGAACTGTTAATTGTGAAGAGAACATACAAAAAAAAACCTGTCATCATATCCAAGAACTGCAAACTAACAGTTGTTAGGCTTTACATACTACGCGCAAAAAAAAAAAAAGAGCAATGCAGCCTAACTCATGTATTATCATGATCATACTTAGCTTGATATGGACTTGCTGCGATCCTGCATTTCTGTCGAAACTGGTGGGTTTAATTTGTTGTTGTTATTGTCTGTAGCAGAAGAGCTGCTTGTGTATTTTGAGACATGAAGGCGTGTTCAGCACGCAACAGACTAAATGTACTCGTGTTTGATACTGGAACTCACTTTGACAGTAGACAAGTAAGCGTCTTTCTGTCAAGTGAGCCGTCAAAAAAAATAATAAATCCCATTCATTTTTAGTGCTTTGCTCCATTAAGCGGTTCAGTGACTAACTTTCTATTTAAACAATAACTGCACTCAGACACTCAATATAATGTTGCCATTGGAACTGAAGTACGGTGTGCTGAAAGGCTCAAGACACAGCAATGCGATTAACGCGCGTTAAAATAATTAATCTCTAAAAACATTTACGCGTTAATCGCAGAAGTTAACTGCGATTAATTGACAGCCCTACTTTTTTTGTTTACTTTTTGTTTTCTAAAATCAGAAATCCCAGTCCAGCCTCCTGCCATAACATTGTCAAATTCAAATTTAAAATCAGTCATATAGTAGTATTTATTCTTTCTCTTTTAAGTATTAATTGAATGGTGGACTGAACAGTTCATTGTCAACAGGGAACCACAGGGTTTCCCCAGGCAGAGCAGACAGAGAGGCTGAGCCTGTATAAATGAGAGTGCTCGGTCAGGTGCTGTTTGAAAAGTGTGCTTGTGAATAGGTGTGCAGTGAATAATCTCACAGATCGGAGGCTGTGCTGGCCGGTTGAAAACACCTTGCTGGCTACCAGGGCTTGCGTCAATTCCAATTCCTTTTTCAAATCAATTACAAATTCCAATTCCCATCCCTTCAAAGGAATGGGAATTGGAATTTATATTTTAGAGACATTTATAATTGTTGTGATTGTTCAACTACATTCATTTGAAACCAATTGAATAACATTGACTTGCCACTGTGGAAGGCTCATTACATTATACTGCTAATTACAGTGTTGATTAATGATGTGTTGGAATTAACTAAAACGGAATTGGAAATGAATTTGGAATTGAAAACAGCACTTGACCCCAGCCCTGCTGGTTACCTCACTAATACTGTACAATCGCACAGCATGAGGGCTAAGATGTGTATAAAAGTTCATTACTGTGCACCAGCATGGCAAGCTGTGACAGCAACCTTGGTAGCTGACTGCATTAAAGACTTTGAATTTGATTTCTAATAGATTTTCATTTTCTGATTTCAATTCAACTCATTTCTCGAATGTAGGCCTCACGTAAAGCTCATCTCCATTTCGTAAGCAGCGCGCACACGCCTATTATGCAGATATGACCCAGTCTGATGAGGTGAACTATTCCCAAGTGATTTTTACAAGGGTATCCACTAAGGAACCTAATCCTTTGCATCTATCAGCGAAGCCCTTTTCCAAGTTATTTAGGCATATCTGCAACTTTCAGTGTGGGAAAATCCTGCAGAGATATTTTAAGACACCAACAGTCTCTAAGGAAGTGGGTGTCAGTGATGAAAGCACTATGAGCCGCATTCTGAGTAGTGATTCTCGGCCGCTATCTTTAAGCATTATAGAAACTCGGTACACTGCAGTATAAGTAAACAGTTTTGAAAAAAAAATAAAAAATACGGTATTAAGTCTATCTAGGTGTTGTTTTGCAGGCGGTGACTTTTGCTTTAACTCTTAAAACTCAGACCCATTCATTTTGGGGCGCCAGCACACCAAAGGATACGCACATATTACTCAGGCACCGTAAAAGCCACCTATCATGGCTTGTTTAAAAGTACAGACTCGGGGCTTTACAAAGACGTATTCAGTGTGTGTATACGGTACTCCTAGCCGGAACTACGACTGCCTCAAGTTAAGCCTCTCATCATGTGACAAAGTTCACAGTTTAGGTTTTGTTTTGTTTTGTGTCTGTTGCTCCGTCACTGAAGTAGCTAGACTAAAAAGGGCGGTATCATTGAAAAGCTTAGAAGGTCAGCTTCCCCCCATGTTCATATTGAGGTTCAGTGGTGCATTGTTTACAATATATATAGTAGTGACCAAACATGATTTTTTTGGAAAAGTGTTTAACATATATTCTTATCTCTACAATGTATAGTATGCCTGATCCTGTGGCAACTTACATAATATTACATTTTTTGGCCTTTCATTTGATATGTTACATGCATGCAGTACAAACTATTCAGTAGTTAAACATACATAAATGAAAACAGTGAAAAACATGCCGAAATAGGGCTTAGTGTAAAGAGTTAAACAAAAGAAATGGAGCGCTGGTTAAAAAGAAAAGCACCCTTTCTTCTGCTGCATGCAAAAACTTCACGTCAGGCAATGGCAAAAGCAATGGAGAGTGCTCTGTCTCACAGGGATGAACAGCTGTTGGGTCTCCTGAAAGCAGCTTATTTTAAAGCAACACCAGTATGAATGATGATGCAGTAAAATATATCTAGTTTATTTAACTTTGACATTCCCCCCTAAAATTTTGGATTCACCCCCCATTGGCTGCAGTATAGTGGGGAAATCCCCCCTACCACACAAAAATGAAATTCAAGCCCTGTAAAGCACAGAGAGGTAGGGTAATGCACAGGTAAGCATTGTAAAGCACAGAGAGGTAGGGTAATGCACAGGTAAGCATTGTAAAGCACAGAGAGGTAGGGTAATGCACAGGTAAGCATTGTAAAGCACAGAGAGGTAGGGTAATGCACAGGTACGCATTGTAAAGCACAGAGAGGTAGGGTAATGCACAGGTAAGCATTGTAAAGCACAGAGAGTTAGGGTAATGCACAGGTAAGCATTGTAAAGCACAGAGAGGTAGGGTAATGCACAGGTACGCATTGTAAAGCACAGAGAGGTAGGGTAATGCACAGGTAAGCATTGTAAAGCACAGAGAGGTAGGGTAATGCACAGGTAAGCATTGTAAAGCACAGAGAGGTAGGGTAATGCACAGGTAAGCATTGTGAAGCACAGAGGTATGGTACAGCATATTTAAAAAAAACATGGCAAACCAGGGTAAACTAAGGGGAATGTGTGTCTATATAACCATGGGAAAAGCATAATACCCTTTTTTTTTATAAGAGAGAGCAAGGATGTCAGCCCCAGTGTCACGAATAACTCTTTAATGAGATAAATACATTTATAGACTGATTCATTCTCAAAAAATCTATTCTTCACCCTGTAAGTATGGAAGTGTTCTGGGTTTCCTTGAAGAAAAACGTTGAATTGCTGGTACTTGATCAAAGTGGATTTCCTGGATTTCACTTCTCTCTGTAGAGGCTTTCATTTTTATTCATTCCGCTTCTGCAGCTACAGTCTATTTGGGTTGAACCAAATCCCTCAGGAAAAAGAGCACAGATTACCATCTGTGTTACTGATTTGCATGACCTGATATCAAACTGTATTCTGCAGTCTCCTGAATTCTCAGCATAATAGCAGTTAATAATAGCACATCTCCAGGTTGATAGAGGTGTAGTTCTTCAGTCTTGTGCAGAATGTTTGAAGGCTCGTAGTCCCACAGTAGTCCCACTTGCAATCTTCAAATTGAGTTTTGTGGTTTCAGTTTAACTTCACAGTACTGCAACACTATTCAGAAAAAGGACAAGTGTCTAAGGTAGGAATTTTGCCTACAGTTTACTGTATGTAGGTCCACTTGTGCAATTATGCAAATTCAGCTAATTATTCCTACTTTGCATCAGTCTTTTAATGTGAGCGTTATCATTAAACAACTGGTATGAGAGGTTGTAAATATTAGAGGGTGATATTGTTTTTTTAGATGTCCCTCAGAGAAATAAAGAATGTGGCAATAGTTAATTTCTGCAAATGAACCATGTGGTTGTTCCATTAAAGGTGAAACAGCTTCCATAGTAAATATTTCATTTCTGGCCATCACCTGCCTCAACTTGTTCAGACAGGTGACTCAGGTGTGACAGCGCTACAGAGGATAGAACTTGGGAATTTTCAGTCACAGTTCAGAAAGACATTTTCTCTTCATTTTGTCATAAAAAAATATATTTCTTGTCAAGGACAACACTCCATTGAGTATTGTACCAGTCTTGGCAGCCATTCATTTTTTATGGGTAAAATAGAAAACAAATGCTCCACCCAATCATTCTGCATTGTTTATAAATTAATCACATTCAGGGTACCACTGAACTTGTGAAACGGATTGCACATTAAAATCCTTCACATACTTTTAAAAAGGAGACCAGTATCTATTCAGGGATACCAAGATTTAGTGAGCAAGTAGTCTGAGTGATGTTATCTGGAAACAAACTCCCCATCCCCCGTTGTACTGCTTTCCTAGAAAAAGGGGAACATTTCAGAGGACCATTCTACTTGTGAGATGTCTTGCTCATTCAAATATTTAGCATATCTTAAAAGACGATTATCTATTCAGGTATACCAAGATATTTAGTAAGTAAAGGGTCTAAGTGAGGAAGTATGGGCAATACAATCCCCACCTCTAGTCTTGCTGTAAATCATCTGTCAGTATTTGTGCCGGAACTGTGTATTTTCACCTATAGCCCCAATCAGTTAAGTTACAGATACAGAGGTGCCACGGTTCAGATAAAACACAGCACATCTCGATTTAATGAGTGAAATACTCGAAGTAACCGCCCGAGTGATTACATTTGGCCCTCAGGTGGTGTTTACTAATGCTGACCACTTGTTATAATTCCCTCAGTAACCATCCACTGTAACTGGGTTATTATATATGCTATGTAAACAACACAAGCAGCGAGAATGCAGTGGCCAAGGAAATCTATGTCAGCTTGAAGCACTGGAAACTTTCTTCAAAGAGCAAGATGTGACAGGAAAAGATATTTTATAGTGCTATTTATAGTATGCTTGTGTTTATTCATGTAACACAATTACATTTTTACACTCGTATGGTATGAATTATACTTTTGCTTTCCAGCTAATTTGAAGTGAAAGAATATTCGAACAACCTATGTTTTTCCCAGCACTACTACTTTGAGTTTGACTGTTGTCGTCGCCCCAGAATCCCTAAGCTAGCACGCCTGTAGAGTCTTTACTCATTACCATTGCAGATGACCACTGAAGACTCCTGTCGGACTCGGAGTCCTGCTGAAACTCTACCTAGTTTAATAATGGATGTGTATTTGTGGTAGGAAGCTGGGTCTGGTTGAAGAACAATGAAGCCTGGCCAGGGAGATGTATCGTGTGAGGCTTGTGTGAAATCCAATAGAGCCCAGTAGCACAGCGGGGGTTCAAGTTAAACATCAAAGCCGCCTTCTTCAGCCCTTTTGTATAGTATACTGCAGTTCTTCCTAGCAGCTGGCCAACGCAAGCAAGAGCGTTCCTGGACTAAATATTAAAATGTACTGGAATAATGTGAAAGCATTTTGAGATTAAACAGGTCTATTGATCACATTTTTTAACAAACAATTTAAAGTACTGCATGTCAGTAACAGACATGGTGACTGATTTTCAGTATGTGAAATAACATCCTGTGTTCTCAAAATACATGTAAAAATGCATACAGATGTACAGACTAAGAGACACCTCTATATATCCCCACAATTTTATACACTCTCTCAGTGACTAAACAATGTTAATAACAAGTTCAGTCCCAAGTGGACAAGCGGGTTTCCAGAGATTGGAGAAATGACAGTGGAACATGCAGTACGTACGACTGCCTTCACTACTGTATATCCAAGTCGCAGACAAAAATTCAGACACAAACTGCTTGAAATGCCCTACAGTTATTTTTATGAATTCTGTATGAAGCATTATTTAAAGGGATACATAAGTACCTTTTTATTTTATTGTTACATGTTCCCATGTGTTGCTACAACTGTTTACGTAAGGTGTGTGTATTGTTTTAATTATTTTTTAAAATATTTTGACCACTTTTCTAAACCTTTTAAATTGCAGTCCTTGAATTCAAGATGGCTTCACCCATCATTTTCTCTGCTCATATATGTAACTGAGATAGATTTACCAGTGAGCAGGAGGATGATGGAAAATGTAGTTCTGAGTGGTCCATGCGGGTACATGGGAAGCCATCTTGAGGCAGGGAATGCAATTTAAAAGTTTAAAAAAGTGGTCAAAATGTAAAAAAACAAACAAACAAAAAAATTAAAACAATACACACACCTTACATAAACAGTTGTAGCAACACATGGGAACATGTAACACAATAAAATTAAAAGGTCCTTATGTACCCTTTAATTCAGAAAGTCATTCATATTCCAGACAGCCTTGTGATCCATTGTTACTAAAGTAATACAAAAATAACTAGGCTAAGCTGGGCTTAGCATACAGAGCCACATACGCTAAATCTGGTTCATTATTCTTCCTCTCGGTTCAAACCCCACCAGGGAGAGTCAGAGGGTTTTTATTCGATAATGCTGAAGCAGCTCCAGTATATTTTATAGCACACACTTAAAAAATTGAAATCCTGCAAAACTGTCTCTGTAAAGGTAAGCTTTATAGGAGAAACATTCGGGGCAGTCGTAAAACAGCAGAGAAGGGAGGGGAAGCAAAAACAAAACATTAATCAAGTTCTTAACCTGCTTGAAAGCAATCAAAATATTCTGTGGTTTTGTACATACTGATAGATTCACTGAAACCATTAAGAACTGGCCACAAAAAGGTGCATTCATTAATACATTAGGTGGCTGTAGTTCTGTCAGGCTATATAGTGTGTCAAACCCGTGTTGCCCTGGTTACAGTACAGCTGTTTTGTTTACAGTTGGCTAGGTGAGTGTACACACTATTAAGTTATATCCTCACCCATTCTGGAGTGAAAAATCTGTTAATGGTGTCTTGTTTACAAGTGACATAATACAGTTCTAAACATGCAATGCTTTACTGTGCAGGGAGTGATTTGCGACTTCTGTCTGGAACAGCTAGTCTTTATCTGCAATAGATTAAACCAAAGGCACGCTGTAGATGTTTTACAGTTTGGATTTTTAATTCTTTGAATTTGTACCTGTTTTCTTTCTTTCTTCCTTTTATTTTTGAAATGTTTTCTTTACTGTTGCTTCTTGGTATCTTACCATTTCATGTATCCTTATACAGTATGTATTAGTCTAAAAGTAGAGAAAAGGTGCAACTGAGTAAATGAACAATGAATGAATAATAACATGTTTAATGTAAAGCAGAACATTGTTGTAGGACACGGAAGCTTTAGAAAGTTTCCTTATTGAAGCACCAGCAGTCTCTCCTAAACCAACAATACTTCTTTGTCCTTTCACATTATATTCGTATGTGAGGAAACTGTGCCCTTAATATCTTTTTCATAAGCGTCTCTTTTTGTCGACTTTGGTTGTTATGCAGCTATGTTTTATTGTTACTGTAACCATGACTTTAAAACCCAGTTTCTTACCTCCTATTAGCACATACCAGGCTCCAGTTCAGAAAGTTTGAAAAGCGCTGAGTAGGGATGTTCAATTCCGGTAACATTTTTAGACAAATACTAAATGTTAAACAGTGTTAAATGTTCAAACTCTGAACTATTATCAGCCCTAGTGTTGGGAGAGCTGGATTACTGAGCAACTGGGCCTCCCTCCCCACTGTACTGTAGATGTGTTGTGTCAAAGCTCAGTCTCATTTCCTAATGCAGATGTGAGTCACTGAATGAAGGGTGTTGTCAGGTTGGTGGAGCTGCTGGTACTTGCTGCTCTTCAGGTTTTTTTTAATGAAACAAAACATGTCAGTTATGAAATGAAGAGTATGAACCTGTGCATTGTTAATTACAGCAACATAGCTGGCTGTGCTCTATGGGTGCAGTAAACTACGAGCCTAGTTTGAGTTGGCTGAAATGACCGTACCATCCTGTGCTAAAAACAAAAGTCGTGCTCAGCTACATTTTAAAATTTGATTTGGGATAGTGTCTGTGCATGGAAGAGAAGCCAGGGTTATTCCACGGTCAAGATAATGTCTGAAAATGTGTTGCAAAACAAAAAACATTATATAGCCAGTGGAATCCCCTGCGCTAACATTACATAGTTTAAGTAAACACACGCCACATAGGGTCCATAGAGATGGCATCCTTACGTTGAATGACTGATTCGGTTGAAGTCGGACTCGATGCTGAAGCATCACTCCACTGAACTTTCTTTTAAAAAATAGAAAGGAGGCTGTGTGGTCCAGTGGTTAAAGAAACGGGCTTGTAACTAGGAGGTCCCTGGTTCAAATCCCACCTCAGCCACTGACTCATTGTGTGACCCTGAGCAAGTCACTTAACCTCCTTGTGCTCCGTCTTTCGGGTGAGACGTAGTTGTAAGTGACTCTGCAGCTGATGCATAGTTCACACACCCTAGTCTCTGTAAGTCGCCTTGGATAAAGGCGTCTGCTAAATAAACAAATAATAATTAAAATCCATGATCATAAAGCAATACTCTTTTTATATAATGGCTATAGCTACATTTCACAACAAGTGGACGTGGACACAACTTGCTTTCTTAGATCACTTCCCAATATAAAGTTACCATATCAAAGATCCTGACTGGAATGCCATGTGACATCCATTAGTGACATTCTGCTGAGGTGCTTTCAGATTTCATCCCTGAATGCCAGTTAGTTATTACACATTCCACTGGTTCTTCAGAAGAGTTCTGATATCCGCAGTAATGCTTGTCTGAATCAATATTACATGGGTTAGTAACAAGCCCTTAGTTTTCTATAGCAAATCTTACCTGTGTCTCCTGATTACAGTGTTATAATTTGGGAGCCCTGTGTTTAGCAGTACACTTAAGTAAAGGTTTAATCTGGTGTGTAAAAGGGGGGGTGGGAATCCGCTCCGAGATGCAGTCAAAGTGCCTCACAGGATCCTGGGTTTATTTCCAATATTTACACAATTCTGAATGCAGTACTAGGCTACCAGCAATGTCATGCTAGTGGAAGGTTGCTCTCTTTACACACATGGTGGTACCAGAAATTGCACAGAAAATGGCTGAGCTCTCCTGCCACTGTAAGAGAGCCTTCAACACAGATACACTCTCTATCTACTCCTTATGGAATAAAAGTCCCCTGGACTACTTCATAGCTTCTTCAACACCAAGGATTGGTGTACACGCAGTGATGCTCAGCTGTTGGCCACATTCGACACCTGTTTTATCAGAGGGGATTCTAATCCCAGGCCTGCCATATTTAACACAAACTTAATAAAAAAAAAGCAACAAAATACCAAAATACAGACCCCCCCCCCCCCCCCCCCCCCCGGTGCGTAGCCCTGACATACAGTGTAATTAAATAACATTACATTTATAGCATTGTTTTAAAACCTTACTGAATTAAGAACACCCCATTTACATCTGAAAACAGGGCTCACAGTGATTCAACAGTAAATTAGAAGAAGTTTAATCTCTGGTTTTTAATACATTTTGTCTATTTTTGAAAAGGTAACCTTTCAACCCTTGATTTCTTATGTAATGTACCACAAACTAAAATAGTTTCAGAGCTGGTTTTCTGCTGTCCAGCGGTACAACCCCACGGATGGGAAAGAAACTCCCACTGCATAGCAGTTTGATCCATTCCTGGTTTTACTATGAGTTTAATAAGACTCACCTGAGCTTGTTACCTATACACGTTGGCTAATCAAGCAAGTAAAACCTGGAATGGGTAAAACTGCTATGCAATAGGAGTCTTATTTTCATCCCAGCAACCTCAAATTCCCCAGTGTTATATTGGGTTTGAATTGTGTCTGTGTGTGATCACTGATTTTGAAGGCAGGCGAGCGCTGAATTAACATCAGAAGAACCAGTGCTGGGAGCCCCTCATTCGTAATGTGTACTTGCCCTTTCAATAATGATATGATATTAGAACTGGCAGGAAAGGAATGTACTGTGCATGATCCTCCACTGTGGTAACTAGGCCATTACCAAAGGACTAATGCAGAGTAATATGTGGTGTTCATGCTGTTGAAGTGAAGGATACTGTACAGATTAGTACAGAGAAGTGAGAAAAGCTGTACCCACTGTACACTCACTTCGGTTTGGGTATTGTTTTAATTTTTTTTAAGCAGGAAGTTAAGCTAGCATGTTTCTGTGGTTTCTTGTACTTTCCGGGAAGGCATTGGTTTTGTGTGATGGGTGGAGGGGCGTTCTACAGTACAGACACTTTTTCTTTTCAGAATGTTCATTCTAACCATTTACCTGCTTGGCACTCAATTTAAACACACTGTCCTCACTGTCAATATAACTGTTTTGTAAAAGAAAAAATATCACTTTTAAAATGTTTTCTTTTTGTTGTTTAACAATGGCTCGGTGTGGACCATGTGAATGTGTGGTTATGTTGTAGGAATCAATCCTGGTCTTCCGGTAGACATATTTATACTTTGTGTTTGAAGCCCAGGGTTAAAGAGTCACTTGGTACACCAGTTTCAGTTTAATCCTAGTGATTTTAAGATTCAGAACTTTAAAGCACCCAAAAGAGCCCTCTGAGTCATGTTTAACCTCCGAGTACATCCTTGGGTTGTACGAAATACATCAGGAAGAAATGGCACTTTTTTCTACAATATATATATTTTTTCACAATTGGAGTCATGAGAGAATAGCTTTTAAATAAGGAAATGTATGAACATCTTTTTATTTGTTTCTGTAACCAATAAAGGCTTAAACGCATAAGCATGGATCTAGTCTCCCCATGCTGTGTTCCTCACTAACGTATTGTAATTTTTGCAAATGAGGTTTGTTGTATTTAAGGCTGCCTATAACTTAACCTTTTGTGATCCGAGCTGCCCAAAGTCAATCGTGCAATATTTACTGTTTCTTAAGGCATTGCTTTTATATAGTTTCTGATCCTCCTCAATGACCTTCAGTTGTCTGGGGGCTGAGTTGCTCTCAGTGTTTGTGATAAAAATCCAGGGTCTCTTGACCTGTGCAACCGCAGGCTGAATGGAAGTCTGTTACAATGCAAAGCTGCTTGCGATGCTGCCAAAGCACACTGAGATGTACCACCTTCTTTTTTAAAGAACATTCTTTACATTGATTCTTTGTCCTGTAATGTTCATAGATCCCAATCCTGCTGTCGGTTGCCTTTTTGTTTTACTGATATCCACATTGCCGTTTAAGTAAATAACCCACATACAGGCATATCCACTGTCTTTCAATCCTTTTCACAGAATGAAGAGTGCCTGACCAGAACAATAAATAAGAACAACAATAGAACAATAAAAAAAATCAAACAAAAATCTAAATTGTCCACTATTTGTAGAATGGCCCATATGAACATCAAACTGTCTATTCTTGCATCAAACTAAGCATTCTTCTATAAGGTAGCATACATAGATGTTACAGTACACCCTGTAATATTCACACAAAAAAAAGTATGCTGTGATTTTAAACCTAACTAAATTAAATGTTCTGTAGGATAGACCGACTTAACCCATTTTTCTCATTCTCAAAACGGACCTGAATAACCCTTTTTAAAACCCTGTGTAACCAATGTGAAACATCCCTACACTATTTCCTCTTCATGCAAAATATTTCAGATTCTGGGCCCTGGCTTTTGTTTGTTGTTGAAGTTATGAGTCATTTTCCATTTGTAGAGAGGCTCCCTGGGAGGGTTAGCTACGGGGTACAGGGCCTAATTTTGGAAACTTCAGAGGGAACTTTTTGCCCACTTTGACAAATATGGCTCTGTTCACGTTGTTAAATGTGGAATTTTTTTTTCTTGTACACAATAATATTATTGACTGCAAGACTGTTCATGTTTAACCCTTTCAATCCTGAATTATTTCTGGTGAATGCAGGACGACATTGTTTTTAGTGGTTAGGGCTCTGGACTCTTGACCGGAGGGTCGTGGGTTCAATCCCAGGTGGGGCACACTGCTGCTGTACACTTAAGCAAGGTACTTTACCAAGATTGCTATTGTAATTTTGGACTTTAACCCCCACCCCCATTTTGGTAATTGAGACTTTAAAAATGTGTTCGTTTTAACAGGAATATTTGTAGAATACCCATCACAAAACATCCCCCAACTGACTACTTTATTAATCTATTCCTGTTGCTTTATTAATCACAGTTGTCATTGCTAAGTTTGCAGAGGGGTTTGTTGCATCTGGTAGAGTGCAGTAGTTTTGTTTTTGTAACATTGGGACTCAATCCAGCCACTATAAACACAGGAGGGGGGTCTTGCTTTTTAACAAACAAGACACTTCTCTGCATGTTGTTATGAAGTGTCTTCATAAGCAAAAAGAGCTGTACAGTGCACAGCATCAATGCAAAAGGAAACTTGATCCACAGGTGCTGTTCACTTACTACTATAGATGGCTCTGGCTGTAGCTACTTTACAGACACTTGGGCTCATCTAGTCTGTGTTGCAAGTCTAGCTGCCCCTGAACTCGGGTGGAAGCACCTTTTAAAACAGATTTACCAGAAAAAACAAAGCAATGTTTGCGTTTTTGCATAAAGAACCACTTGGAATGATCGCAAAGTGAAAAAAGTGTACAGTACGAAAATTTGAAGTGACTTTTCTTTTTTAGCAAATGAGACTGGGTGTGTTCCCTTTAATTCCTGTTGATCTGCAGGGTTAGTCATTGATACAAAAATAACTAAACAGCAAGGTTTTCAATTCACTTTCCATGCGACCAATCACTGTGTAAGGGAAAAGCTTTGCAAATATTTTCCAGTGGGTACTGTGTTTGTTGAAAACAAGGGTCTTTTCTGGAGGAGAGAAACAATGATTACTTGCCAAAGGATTTCCATTTCAACACTGCTAATTAGTAACTCTAATCAGGTTTAGTGCAATGAATTTTTATCTCAGCCTGCCTTCTGGGTAAATACTTTGGCCAAACAATATCCTAGTTTATTATTAACATTATGGGATGTTAGTAAGTTGTCTAAAACACCATCATCAAAATAACTATCACTGTTTTTTACAAAACTTTAAGGACAGCTTCTTAAGGAATGTTTTGTTAAGGAATTTTGTTATTTTTGTATGCCCATTTCGATTAATTCTAGCTTGCCGTTCATAAAAACGTTTCAGCTGTTTTAGAGGTGGTTATTTAGTTGTATTCTCATTTCTCAAAGCACTGTTTAACCTGAGAGAATGTTTCTACACACACTTAAAAAAACAGGCCTTTAAAAATTCTTTAAACAGTTCTTAAGTTCAGGTTTTGTGAAGTGAGCCCAGGGTTGTTTTTCAGAATAGTGACAGGTGCTTGAGCTCATTGTATGAGACCATTTGAAGACTACGAGCTACAGCACTTCAGCAGTCATACCCTGTATAGTGTGTACAGTACTTCACTTTTCACAGGTTGTGTCGGCTTCCAGAGTGCCCATAGCGAATGAAGACTAGCCTCTTTCGATTGGAATAACTTTGCTAGCTCATTTGTAACATTTGTAAGTATGCCGTGGTTTCAGTCATTTCACCAGAAGCCTTTCCTTTTGGTCTTGATGCAGTAGTCATGTTATTATTATTATTTGTTTATTCAGCAGACGCCTTTATCCAAGGCGACTTACAGAGACTAGGGTGTGTGAACTATACATCAGCTGCATTGTCACTTACAACTACGTCTCACCCGAAAGACGGAGCACAAGGAGGTTAAGTGACTTGCTCAGGGTCACACAATGAGTCAGTGGCTGAGGTGGGATTTGAACCAGGGTTTAGTGCAATGGATTACAAGCCCTTTTCTTTAACCACTGAGCCACAGCCTCCGAATGTTGTCAGTATTCATGTATTTTACCTTATTTCTGCTTGCTTGATGAAAGAAAATCTCTAGTATATAACACACCCTCCGAATGTTGTCTTTCAATGTAGACCAAGTCTGCTTCCTCTCTGTCCTATACGTTCAGTCTATCTTTAAATTTAGTATAGCAAATAAAAATAGTGTTTGCTGTCAGTGGCCATACAGTAACCACAATGTCTCCGGTTTGAACGACAAGTTGAAGAAATCAAACAACTGAATGCAGTCTGATTACTTTCAGCATATCACAGTAACAACACTCTCTTCTCTAACAAAGCCAGGAAGAGGCTTTAAATAAACTTTATGAACACACTGTGAACAAGTTACTGAACAAATAACACAATCAGCATTAACACATGTAGACTACTAGATATTTTTAATTACTAAAACTAATATATTTTAGAACCTAACGGTAGCTTAAATACTAAAACTTACACATGTGCATGAACCTGCACTCAAATCCTAATTAAAAAATAAGAAGTTACTGGTACTTTTATTTATTTAAATGTTTTACAAACTGTTCACAGACCACGGTCGCTTTTGTGTACAAGGTACTTGAACTGAAGAACAGCTCCATTTAAAGTCAAAGAGTTATTATTTATGCTGTTGGAAATACCCACGACGCGACACAGTCCACCGCTTGGATATTGAAGCCTGAAGGCTACCAGAGCACACATGGAATTCTGAGCAAACTGCTGAAAATGTTTGTATTCATTAGCAAAAAAATTAGTGCTACATAAAATCACAACCCCCCCCCCCCAAAAAACTTGAAATGTTATTTTATTTAACATATCCATTTTCAAATAGGAAGAACCCTCATAAGAGGGCTTTACCATCTGGTAAGTCCCTTCTCGTTATGCTAAATGCCTCTGCCTTCAGCTCGGGACAGACGGAAAGCCCTTTTCTTCGGGTTCTGTTGCTTTTAATAGGAACTCCCTGCAGGTGATGCATGTATTTCACACTTGTACTTGTACAAAGAGAATCGCTCATCTGACAGTGATGAATCTAGGATATTCTTTAGCATGGTTTGTTGAATATCAGAGCCTGTAAAGAGGCATCCATTTGTCCATCCATAATGGTGATAAAATATGGTTTTCTCTCCTTTGTTTAAATGTACTATCGATCCTGCTTATTATGTTCCCTTTACTCTGCTCTGCTGTGCTGTGCTGCCTGCACTCCATGCACAGTAATTGGAGCATGACAAAGTGCTCTGGGTATTTGTGGCAAAGTGGTTAGTAAGGGGAACAGGTGTAGCGGTGATGCGGTGCAGGAGTGACAGGCAGACAACGGTAATCCAGTGACAAATGTTTTTATTTATTTTAAATCCTGGTCTAGCGACCGTAAATAATAAGCCCCGGCAATACACAACGATGTGTAGAGCGCGGGGATGAAACGACAGGTTACAGTCCTGAATAACAAAACAAAAACACGTTCACCCGTCCCGGGTGCGTGCAGTCGTGCTGGTGGTGAATGAATACACTTTTTATTCGGTGACAGTTGTGAGGTGGTGATCCGGTTTGTGCTGGCCCACGGCGACAGCTCCGGATGTGCTTTAGCTGTCTGGTGGTTTCAAAACACAGACAGTTATTGTACAGCAATAAACAAACAAAAACACACACACACTCAACTCTTTACAGAGTAATACAGTACTTCACAATACCGTCCTTCTCGGTCCTTGGCTTAACCCAAACGAAGGAAAAGAACAGCGTTACCCTGGCCCCTATATGTAATCCCGCATGATATCTAGGTAAACGGTTGCAGCTGCCTTATTACTTGCAGCTGCCCCTTGTTTACCTGTCAAATCAATACGGTCTTACAACAGAGTCTCGCTTCCTTCCAGGCTGACCCACTTTCCGGTCCCGGAAACGAACTGTCAGGCCAGCCCTTCCAGATACTTCTCCTCCCGTTCTTTAGCGCCCTCACAGGTCGGGAGGAAGATTTATCACCAGAACTCATTGTATTTCTGTCACATATCCCACCGCTCAGAGTGGAGCCGAAGGAACACTCGGCTAAATCTACCTTTCCCATTGCTCCCCCCTCCCGGGAAAAATAATCCGCATTTTGGTGGTCTTTCCCCGCACGGTGTACCATATGGTACATGAAGGGCTGCAATGCCAGATACCACCGAGTTATCCGGGCATTGCTGTCCTTCATGGTGCTTAACCACTGGAGTGGGGCGTGGTCTGTGACAAGATCAAATGAGTGTCCCAGCAGGTAGTATCGTAAAGAGTGAGTAGCCCATTTAATGGCCAAACACTCTTTTTCGACTACGGAGTAGTTACGCTCCCGAGGTAACATTTTTTTGCTCAGGTACAATATCGGGTGTTCTACTCCAGCTACTTTTTGGGACAAGACTGCACCCAAACCTACATCCGAGGCGTCGGTGTGGAGGATGAATCTCTTGGTTAAATCTGGGGTAATAAGAGTGGGGGCCTGGCAAAGTTTACGCTTAATCGTATCAAACGCCCCCTGACACTCAGCTGACCATTTAATTAAATTTGGAGCACTCTTTTTGGTGAGGTCGACTAACGGGTTAACCACTGTGGCGTACTCGGGGATGAAGCGGCGGTAATAACCGGCTAAGCCCAGTAGTGACCTCACCTGAGTCTTGGTTTTGGGGATCGCTGCATCAACCAAAGCCTGGATTTTGGTGACCACAGGTTTCACCCTTCCATTTCCCATTACAAATCCCAAATATTGAGTCTCTGTCTTGGCAAACGCACATTTTCTCAAGTTAGCTGTCAGCCGGGCTGCCCTTAGAGACTGAAGGACGGCTGCAACCCTAGCCAAATGCTCTCGCCAGGTGGAGCTGTAAATCACCACGTCATCAATATACGCTGCTGCATATTCATGATGTGGGCGTAAAACCTGGTCCATCAGTCTCTGAAAGGCAGCGGGCGCACCATGTAGCCCAAACGGCATGGTTTTAAAGTGGAACAGCCCCTCTGGTGTTGAAAATGCGGTTTTCTCTCTGGAGCTGCGGGTTAGAGGGATTTGCCAGTATCCCTTCGTCAGGTCCAGAGTGGAAATAAACCTCGCTTTTCCCAGTCTGTCTAAAAGTTCGTCGACCCGAGGCATGGGATACGCATCGAACTTGGCAATAGCATTCACCTTTCTGAAATCTACGCAGAAGCGGTTGGTGCCGTCCTTCTTAGCCACTATTACAATAGGACTGCACCACTCGCTCCTGGAAGGTTCAATCACTCCAAGCTCGAGCATATCCCATACCTCTTTGCGAACGCCACTTCGTCGACTTTCCGGGATCCGGTACGGTCTCTCTCGCACTGTGACACCTGGGGGAGAGATAATGTCATATTCAACTAAGTTCGTCCTGCCGGGCACATCAGAAAAAACATCGCTGAACTCCTCAATAAGCTTACGCAGCTCTCTTTGCTGATCCGGAACTAATTGTTCCCCCATTGAAATCGCTCTTGTGCTCGGGGTCTCTGGACAGGGACCTAAATCATCCTCCATATTGCCTGGGGCTATAAATAAGACCTCTCTTGCCTGCCAGGGCTTCAACAAATTAATGTGGTAAATTTCACGTTCATTCCGGCGATCGGGCTGTCTAATTTCATAATTTACTTTCCCTATAGCCCGAATCACCTCATACGGCCCCTGCCATTTAGCACACAGTTTTGACTCTGATGAGGGAAGTAGCAGCATTACCTTGTCCCCTGGTCGAAAGGTTCGAATCCGTGCATTTTTGTTATAATGCTGCTCTTGTCGGTGCTGAGCCGATCTGAGGTTGTCTTGGGCCAAACGACCGACCAAATCCAGGCGATCTCGGAGTAGGAGCACATACTTCACTACATTTTTAGACGAGCCTTTGTGCTCCTCCCACCCCTCTCTCAGCAGGTCGAGAATGCCGCGAGGCTGCCGGCCGTACAGGAGCTCAAAGGGGGAGAACCCCGTTGAACTCTGCGGCACTTCTCTCACTGCAAAAAGGAGGTAGGGGAGAAGTGATGCCCAATGTTTCTGCTCTTGTGTCACAAATCGCCTCAGCATCGACTTTAAGGTCTGATTAAAACGTTCCACCAGACCGTCCGATTGTGGATGATAAACGGACGTCCTGATGGGACGTATTTTTAATATTTTGTACACCTGCTGTAACGTATTGGACAAAAAGTTAGTTCCGTGATCGGTCAAAATCTCCTTGGGGATCCCTACTCTGGCCATAATCTGTGCTAACTCGGTGGCTATTGCAGCGGCACTAGTGGACCTCAATGGAACTGCCTCCGGGTATCGCGTTGCATAATCCACCACTACTAAAATGTGCGTATACCCGGAGTCAGAAGGTAGCAAAGGGCCGACTATGTCCATTGCAATGCGCTCGAAAGGAGTGGAAATAATCGGCAGTGGGACCAAAGGGGCGGGGCGCACTCGACCCGGCGCTACTCGCTGGCAGTCTGGGCAGGTGGCTACATATCTCGACACATCAGTATGAAGACCTACCCAATAGAATCGAGCCAATATCCGTTCCCTCGTCTTCTCGGCTCCGAGGTGCCCCGCAAAAGGGATATCATGCGCCAGCCTCATGACCTCGGTCCGACAAGACGGGGGAACCAACAATTGTGTTACAGGCTGTCCTGTGCCCGCGGCTAGGTTTACCCTATATAGTAATTGCCCCTTGATACTGAAATGTGGATATACTAGCGCCCCAGCGCCGTCAACATCCTTACCTTCAATGGACCGGACCTGCCCCCAAGCGTGCACCAGTGACGGGTCGTTTTGTTGGCCCCACACTAGGTCCGCGCTTGAGTACCACGGGTCCGGTACATTGAGAGGGGCTGGAATAACCTCTGCTCTAGTCGGTCCAGTAACCTCGCTCTCTCGGTCACACTGCGTTCCCACTCCCTTCGACTGGCGTTTGTTACCATTGCAGCACTCTCCCACCAGACCCCAGCCTTGTCTCACAAATGCTCCCTCCCATTTCGCGGTCCGTCTCTCCTTATTTGTTTTTCTAGGACGGAAAAGAGGGGAAAACATTTCAGTGTGAAAAGGAAACACATCACCAATTCGTTCCTCTTTTTTTTTTTTTTCTGCCACGTTTACGTGTGTGGCTGAGACTGCCATTGTTTGCATCAATTCTTTGAATTTTGGCCAGTCTCGACCCAGAATAACTGGGTGTGGCAACCTTTCCGCCACCCCGACTACAAGGTCCTACCGATGAATATACTTTTAATGTGGGGTATGCCGCCGTGTCTCCATGGATACAGGAGATGGCCACCTGACCTCGTGGCCGCCACGACACACCGCCCAGGAGAGCTGTCCTAATCAAGGTTTGCTCACACCCTGTGTCCACTAATGCATGGGTTTTCACATTCCCTAACACAACATTAATCAAACAAGGCCCCTCCCGACCATATTCCCCACGCTTACCAGTTTCAGGTGCCCAATTGCACGCGGCCACGTCACACTCCATGGCAGCGGGGCATGACCTGGCCAGATGTCCCGGCTGGTGGCACCTAAAACAGATAGGAGGGACAGAGGGGGCATAGGTCAGAAATCTGTCCCGCTGCTGGTATGGCAACGGGGCAGGGGCAGCACCTCTACCCCAGCTGGGGGCCAACCTTGGTCTCCATGGGGGGGAGGCAAGGGGGCCCAATGGGGTCGGTGCTCTGGGAGGTCTGGGTCCCTGGAACGTGGGGGGTGGTGGTGGTGGTGTTGGAGGAGAGGGAGGGAGAGGTCGGCTGCTCCGAAGGG
The DNA here is from genome assembly GCF_902713425.1 of Acipenser ruthenus. Classification (NCBI taxonomy): domain Eukaryota; kingdom Metazoa; phylum Chordata; class Actinopteri; order Acipenseriformes; family Acipenseridae; genus Acipenser; species Acipenser ruthenus. Next base: position 20,404,129 of record NC_081201.1, on the reverse strand, counting down.
CAGGGGCCGACAGGATCCCGATCCGGGCAGAGGTCAGGGAGTCCTCGAAGTCTTCGGCCAGTTTGACCGCCTCCTCCAGGGTGTCGGGGTTGTGGCGCCGTATCCACGCCTGGGTTTCGGCGCCGACCACATGGCAGAATTGCTCTACCACAATGGCTTCCCCCATCTGCTGGGCGGTCTTCTTCCCGGGGGTCAGCCAATGCACCATGTGGTCGCACAACCGCTCTGCAACCACCCTGGGGCGTGTCTCCGGGGCTCTCCGGTACTCCCTAAATCGCGCCCGGTGGGTCTCCGTGGTGATGTTCAGCCGGCGGAGGATAGCCTGCTTGACCAGGTCATAATCGGTGGCGTGATGGTCGCTCATGGCTTGGTAGGCTGCCTGAGCCTCCCCAATCAGGCAGGGTCCCAACTGGCTGGCCCAGAACTCCCGCGGCCAAGCCGCCGCCGTAGCCAGCCGCTCGAACGCCACCAAATACGCCTCCGGGTCATCCTCCGCCGACATCTTCATTGCCCGTGCCTTCGGGGGCGACATCAGCGGTGTTGTGGTAGGGGTCGTCGCTGCAGCAACGGCCAGCCCTACCCGTTCAATGAGCGCCGTGTAGCGCTCCTCCCTCCTCCTCTCCTCTGCGTCGCGCCTGCTCTCCAGCGCCTGCAGCAGCTCCGCCAGTGCGTTGCGGTCCATGATCCCGTAGTCTGACACCACGTGTGGCAAAGTGGTTAGTAAGGGGAACAGGTGTAGCGGTGATGCGGTGCAGGAGTGACAGGCAGACAACGGTAATCCAGTGACAAATGTTTTTATTTATTTTAAATCCTGGTCTAGCGACCGTAAATAATAAGCCCCGGCAATACACAACGATGTGTAGAGCGCGGGGATGAAACGACAGGTTACAGTCCTGAATAACAAAACAAAAACACGTTCACCCGTCCCGGGTGCGTGCAGTCGTGCTGGTGGTGAATGAATACACTTTTTATTCGGTGACAGTTGTGAGGTGGTGATCCGGTTTGTGCTGGCCCACGGCGACAGCTCCGGATGTGCTTTAGCTGTCTGGTGGTTTCAAAACACAGACAGTTATTGTACAGCAATAAACAAACAAAAACACACACACACTCAACTCTTTACAGAGTAATACAGTACTTCACAATACCGTCCTTCTCGGTCCTTGGCTTAACCCAAACGAAGGAAAAGAACAGCGTTACCCTGGCCCCTATATGTAATCCCGCATGATATCTAGGTAAACGGTTGCAGCTGCCTTATTACTTGCAGCTGCCCCTTGTTTACCTGTCAAATCAATACGGTCTTACAACAGAGTCTCGCTTCCTTCCAGGCTGACCCACTTTCCGGTCCCGGAAACGAACTGTCAGGCCAGCCCTTCCAGATACTTCTCCTCCCGTTCTTTAGCGCCCTCACAGGTCGGGAGGAAGATTTATCACCAGAACTCATTGTATTTCTGTCACAGTATTGTAGCTGCAGAACGGAGTCCACTGGAGTGCACAGTGTGACATTCTCCAAGGTTTCAGTCATTGGTAGATGGGCTCTTGTAAAGACTCTCCAAATACTGTAGACAGCCTGACCCTGTGGGTAGATACAGCGTATCCCAATCCTGTTCATTTTTACAGTATCCAGTGAGACTTGCTTATAGCAACCACTCTTGGGACTGACCAGAAGTGACCTTTATTTACACAGGGGTCACTACAGAGTGATGTTCCTAACCTTTTCCGAAGCTAAATGAATGTATTTATTATATACTGCACTGTTCGAGTATGGTAAACATGCAACAAACCCCAGCTCCACAAACCAGCACAGTGTGGACAGACAGGCTCCTGAGAAGCTGCACCGGGACCGCCTGGGGCAGCGTTCCTTGCCCTGATGAAGGCTGACCAGATGAAAGAAGGCTGACTGATACATTTTTCAAAAGAGCAGTGAGCTGATTCACTCTCTGAGAGCTGGTATTCACCAGCTCTGATCTGAAATGTAACTGTCATCTACTTACAGACCACTAAAGCAAAATTACAGAAAGCCTTTCTTCATGAGGTGTAAGATAAGATTGATCCTGTGATATGAGAACTTATCCCCCCCCGAGCAGCATGCACTTTAAAAATCTATTCTTATTCACCTTTTATTGTGCTGAGAATCGTTTAGTCTGTCTTACATTAATTTATATATATATATATATATATATATACAGTACTGTGCAAAAGTTTTAGGCAGGTGTGAAAAAATGCTGTAAAGTAAGAATGCTTTCAAAAAGAGACATGTTAATAGTTTATATTTATCAATTAACAAAATGCAAAGTGAGTGAACAGAAGAAAAATCTACATCAAATCAATATTTGGTGTGACCACCCTTTGCCTTCAAAACAGCATCAATTCTTCTAGGTACACTTGCTCACAGTTTTTGAAGGAACTCGGCAGGTAGGTTGGCCCAAACATCTTGGGAGAACTAACCACAGTTCTTCTGTGGATTTAGGCAACCTCAGTTGCTTCTCTCTCTTCATGTAATCCCAGACAGACTTGATGATGTTTGAGATCAGGGCTCTGTGGGGGCCATACCATCACTTCCAGGACTCCTTGTTCTTCTTTACGCTGAAGATAGTTCTTAATGACTTTCGCTGTATGTTTGGGGTCGTTGTCATGCTGCAGAATAAATTTGGGGCCAATCAGATGCCTCCCTGATGGTATTGCATGATGGATAAGTATCTGCCTGTACTTCTCAGCATTGAGGAGACCATTAATTCTGACCAAATCCCCAACTCCTTTTGCAGAAATGCAGCCCCAAACTTGCCTCCACCATGCTTCACTGTTGCCTGCAGACACTCATTCGTGTACCGCGCTCCAGCCCTTCGGCGAACAAACTGCCTTCTGCTACAGCCAAATATTTCAAATTTTGACTCATCTGTCCAGAGCACCTGCTGCCATTTTTCTGCACCCCAGTTCCTGTGTTTTCGTGCATAGTTGAGTCGCTTGGCCTTGTTTCCACATTGGAGGTATGGCTTTTTGGCCGCAAGTCTTCCATAAAGGCCACTTCTGACCAGACTTCTCCGGACAGTAGATGGGTGTACCAGGGTCCCACTGTTTTCTGCCAATTCTGAGCTGATGGCACTGCTGGACATCTTCTGATTGCGAAGGGAAGTAAGCATGATGTGTCTTTCATCTGCTGCAGTAAGTTTCCTTGGCCGACCACTGTGTCTACGGTCCTCAACGTTGCCCGTTTCTTTGTGCTTCTTAAAAGAGCTTGGACAGCACATCTGGAAACCCCTGTCTTCCTTGAAATTTCTGCCTGGGAGAGACCTTGCTGATGCAGTATAACTACCTTGTGTCTTGTTGCTGTGCTCAGTCTTGCCATGGTGTATGACTTTTGACAGTAAACTGTCTTCAGCAACCTCACCTTGTTAGCTGAGTTTGGCTGTTCCTCACCCAGTTTTATTCCTCCTACACAGCTGTTTCTGTTTCAGTTAATGATTGTGTTTCAACCTACATATTGAATTGATGATCATTAGCACCTGTTTGGTATAATTGTTTAATCATACACCTGACTATATGCCTACAAAATCCCTGACTTTGTGCAAGTGTACCTAGAAGAATTGATGCTGTTTTGAAGGCAAAGGGTGGTCACACCAAATATGGATTTGATTTAGATTTTTCTTCTGTTCACTCACTTTGCATTTAGTTAATTGATCAATATAATCTATTAACATGTCTATTTTTGAAAGCATTCTTACTTTACAGCATTTTTTCACACCTGCCTAAAACCTTTGCAAAGTACTGTGTATATATATATATATATATAGTTCTGAACATTTTTATTTTGGATGTATGATAACAGTAGTATTAACAGTGTATTCAGACTACTGCACAAATGATTGAGAACTGTATCTTATGGGCACCAGTGTCATACTGTATCTGAAACATGGTGTCGGCACTTATGGGCACCAGTGTCATACTGTATATTTTGTCCAATGGGTTATTTGATGTCTTGAAGGTTCTTTCTCGCTAGACACATCTTTCTAGTTTGGAAACTGACACAGAACTCAGAGATAATGCAGACGTCAACTTTTCTACAGAAAGTTTCTTATGAGATACGAGTCACATGGCATATCTGTACAAGCCTAGTCCTATTCAGACAAATATGCTAAGGTAAAACTAGAAGTGCCTTTGTGAGTGTACACTAAGAAAACAGTACAGCCACATTAACAGTACAGTACAGTACACTGCAGAAGGCAGTAGCCAAAACATTTGTCTCCTTGGCTGAGTTTCAGACTGCACACTGAAGATGGCACTTGCCAAAAAGTTTGTGTACTTGACTTAATTTTGTAATTGTACCTTAGAATTCTGATTAAGCCTTTTGGTTATGGTTTTTCCCCAGGTGTGTGTGTGTGTGTGTGTGTGTGTGTGTGTATGTGTGTGAGAGATTTTACAGCCTGACTGACATATTAGTGTTGCACCAGCTTCAGTTCACAATGCTTCACTTAGCATTAAGTGCACAGAGCAGTGCTTCAGAAAATTTAGCCTTTCGAAAACAATTTTTGCTAGAATAGTAATGGCAAATAAAGAATCATAATCGGCTATTAAAAAGATCTGAAATCAAATATTTGGAAAATGTAGATGATACATGAAGCTTTATTTAGTTTGTACCTTCCTGGACAATACTTGCCTTGCTCTATGGATCAAGTAGAGTATACTTACCCTTGAAGTGATTGTGTGTGTGTTTAAATATTAGGAACATGTAGATCATACATTAAGCTTTATTTAGGTTTAACCCTCCTGTATGATGTTCTATGGATCTGAGGTTCAAGCAGAGTACAGTATACTTACCCCTGAAGTGTATGTGTGTGTGTGTGTGTGTGTGTGTGTGTTTGGTTTTAGATTGGAATAAGCTTTCAGGAGTGGCAGGCTCCTAATAAGACACGAAGAAAGTTTAACACACAACACCCTGGCAAGGACTGGATTACTTATGTCCTGTGAATGGAACAGCCCAGCCTCACATACACATGCATTTTCTGTGTTAAAGGAACTCTGTAGTGGTTGTGCATTGGTCAGACTACCATTTGTTTTTGGAAAATGTCAATAGAAATGTTTTCTTGATTCCAACAATAATCTGAACCTTAAACGAAATTTGCTGCAGTGGCTGTTTTTCACTTAGCGTTTCTGAGTTTTGTTTCCACAGTTAGTTTTGTTGCAGTGTTTTTTGCAGTTTAAAAGTTAATGCTGTAGTCGGTTGTATAGTCGAAATTGAGGCATCTTGATATTTTTATTCACACATCCGAGGGGACAATCAGCTGGGGAACACGTTTCTCAGCTTGTACTCAAGAGCGTTCGCCTGGAGAGAGAGAAATTCTCTTGTACATGTTGCAAATCACTCCCCCTCCTGCAACAGTGCTGGTTTTCTGTGCCCACAATACACCACTCATTTCAAGCAGAGCACCAGCATTGTTGAAAGAGGTACTGTAGCATGAACTGGGTTCACTATGAAAGTCATAAGAGAAATGCTTTTTTGCTGGTGAACTGTCTTCAGTATAATGATAATTCCATAAATCTTCCCCTTTGAGCACTACCATTCACTTTGTAGGTTTTATAGATTCATTTTCTTGTAATTTAAATTAGAGTTAAAGAAACAGACACCCAGCGTTTTCAGTGCTGTGTAATTGCTACTGTTGTGAAAAGCTTGGCTTGTCTTTCCCTATTAGAAACAGGAGTATATTTATTTACACTGTGTCTGACACCTCTCGATCACCATGAAGGGCGGACAATTGAGCCGCTGGCAGGTGTAACTCAAGAATCCTGATGGGACTCAAAAGAAGCCGTCTATTAAACTGTGAATCTGGATTCTTTGCACTTCGTTTAATCAAACGAGGGTGCAGTGAGGCTGAACAGCCCTGAAATGCAAGGCACGTTCATCATTTATTTAATATTTATTTAATCTGTCTGAAAACTGCACCAGAGAGAGCATGACAATGCTTCCCTTTTTACAGCATTTCAAAGATTCTTTTGCTGTATTTAATTGTAAACATATATTTTTTAAAATTTATAATTTCCTGTTGAAATCTCAGGAGAGGTCTCGTGATTTTATTCTCCCTCCTAATTTGATGAGAGGTCATAAATATAAGAACATAAGAAAGTTTACAAACGAGAGGAGGCCATTCAGCCCATCTTGCTCGTTTGGTTGTTAGTAGCTTATTGATCCCAGAATCTCATCAAGCAGCTTCTTGAAGGATCCCAGGGTGTCCGCTCTTCTTTGCACTCTTTCTAGAGCAGCAATATTCTAGGTGAGGTCTTACTAATGCATTGTAAAGTTTTAACATTGCTTCCCTTGATTTAACTTCAACACTTCTCACAATATATCCGAGCATCTTTTTGGCCTTTTTTATAGCTTCCCCATATTGTCTAGATTAAGACATTTCTGAGTCAACATAAACTCCAAGTTTTTTTCATAGATTCCTTCTTCAATTTCAGTATCTCCCATATGATGATTATAATGTAATTTGCCATATGTCTGCCCAGTTCTGAATGCTGTCTAGATCATTTTGAATGACCTTTGCTGCTGCAACAGTGTTTGCCACTCCTCCTATTTTGTGTCGTCTGCAAATTTAACAAGTTTGCTTACTATACCAGAATCTGTTCCCTGTGGTACATCACTGGTTACCTCGCTCCATTTTGAGGTTTCTCCTCTAATCAGTACTTTCTGTTTTCTACATGTTAACCACTCCCTAATCCATGTGTATGCATTTCCTTGAATCCCTACTGCGTTCAGTTTGAGAATTAATCTTTTATGCAGGACTTTGTCAAACGCTTTCTGGAAATCTAAATAAACCATGTCATATGCTTTGCAATTATCCATTGTCGATGTTGCATCCTCAAAAAAATCAAGCAGGTTAGTTAGACACGATCTCCCTTTCCTAAAATCATGCACCATGCTGACTGTCTCCTAGGATGTTGTTACCATATAGGTAACTTTTCATTTTGGATCTTATTATAGTTTCCATAAGTTTACATATAATAGAAGTCAGGCTTATTGGTCTGTAGTTACCAGGCTGTAATACTCACTGTTTCTGGTCACCTGAGGTCCTGTTTTGATCTCTCTGGGTTATTGATCTTGTGAGGTGTCTCAGCAAATAGAGCTAAACGGAGGGAATTTACACACTGAAAGCATTAATGACAGTAAAATAACCTGTATGTAACACATTTTAGAAATCCTTTTTCTCGCAATATCATTTGTTCTCTAAGTCATTGGGATATGAAAGCGCTGTTTCTGAACCTAAAGAAGCAGACAACTCTTTTCAATGGACGTTTTTAATGTTATTTGGTTTCAAATGCATATACACAAATCCAAAATGAACAGTAGCTTCAAAACACTCAACCAGAAGGTAAAATTTACAAGAAGCTCAGTCGTCTAGAGTCCAGACCAATGTTTTGGAGGGTCAATAACTGCTGGTACCAACCATTTATACAGAACTGTTTCATTCCAATGATGGCGTCTGGGCCTTGCTGTGAGGATGTTGTACTGAGGGAGTGCTGATTCCCTGGCGCTTCTCAGAAGATGAAAGGTATGAATATAGCAGTAATCTGCTCGGACCTTCCTTTCATCTCTGAAGCTCTAGGGCATGTATGCTGAATAAGTAATGCTCTGGTATCATCTGAAGGCTGTTATGATGCAGCAGCTTCTCGACACCACCTCCAGACACCACAGCAGTCAGAGGTGAGACACCCAACAATAACCTAATTGCAGCTCAGCTGTACCACATTCTGGGAAGGTGTTTCCTCCATTTGTGGATGATACAGAAACCACATGCTGTGGAGTAAAGGGTACCAGGGTAGTGTGCCTACAAAAGCAGAGCTGTGGAACTCATGTTCCGCACAGAGTGAGAATGTGTCTAAACCTAGGAAAAATGCCCAATGACATCAGTTTTCTCCATGTGGGAGTGTTCATCCCAGACAAACGACGCTAGCTCCATTTGGAAGTTTGTTTCAAGGGCTTTCAATGAAATAACAATGAATTGACATACATTATTGACTCAAAGGCTCAAGCAGCCCATCCTGGAGTTCAGCTAAACTTGCCCAAAAGATGATACATATTAACACAATGCAAAAACAGGGCAGATCTGATGAATGTTAAAACCACAATACCTGTGCTTGTACTGTTGTCCGTTGCATTTTGTGGCCAGTGTTTTTCAGCACCGTTTCTGAAGATACAGCAGTCAAAAACCAGTTGCACTGAGATTGTGCTGCTTTGTGAATTCAGCACAGTAATGTGTCAGTTTATACAGTTTAGTGTACACCTTTACAAATATGTCTGTTTCACTTCTGTATTTATGTAGTGTTGTGGGCTATTGGTTGTGCATTGGAGAAACCTGTTTTCTCACATAGCAATTATTAAAGACAAGTCTATGATATTTAAGATTTATTTGTATGCCTACTTGGCTACAATCTGAAATAGTCACGAGTGGAGTCTGTGCATATTACACACTTAGAATTATAAATGAAAGGTAGGAGAAGGTCTTCAAAATGTTGGGTATAATCCCTTCACTGGTCTTACATAAAGCAATCTTAAACATAGCACTAAGAAAACAAATGTGCTGAATCTTACCTAACATGCATTACCAACACTTTGTACTGTGTGTCTCGTATTTTCCTATACAAGATGCTCTCAATTATGTAAAGGTGCATTTGATTTTTAATGGCATTTTTTTCAAAACTAATAATGAACTAAATGTTTTTCGCTTCTTTCAGATATGTCAGTACTGTAGTTCCTCTGTGTTCTGCATTCAGCTTCAGGAGTTTTAATGAAGGAACATGTGAGGACATTTGAAAAGCAGTGATGGACTACTGAGAATGCAGGGGCACGGGGGAAGTTCACCTTTTGAAATATCTGGAAGGAGCGATCAATAGAGTTAATTAAAAGAAAATACAATTTCAAAGAAACAAATGTGTTGTGTTTTTTATATAGAAAAAAATGAAATTATAGTAATTGATATTATTTCTCAAAATGGAGATATTTAAGAATTTCATAGAGTGTAATGTTCAAAAGGTGTAGTCTCTAATTTTCTTTTTTCTGGTTCAATTAAAAGCAATGACAGTATAAAAGCAAAACCCTCAAATGTGTAAAATGCATTTTAGAAATCCTCTTTCTTACAATATCATTCCATTCCTATTTGTAAGGGACTAAGGTGTGACTGTGCTGTTTCTGAAAGTGGCGTTACAACACGCTTAAAAACTCTCTCAACTGCTGCAGGGATATCATTTCCAATCCGAAATCTATATTTTTATAACTGTGCCAAAGTGTGTTCTCTTACAGTATAGCCGTTGAAGGTGAACAGTAGAACATATTCCCCTAGTTAGTTCTGCAGTGCCTGCACACTGTTATTTGATTTTCTTGCTCATCAAAATGAGCCGAATCCATCTGCCAAGATGAGCAGCAGGTTGTTGATTTTGATTACACTTAGTGATCGTTCAACCTGCTAAGGGCAAGAGGACTCCACAGATATATTAAGAAATATATTGCATTACTGTACCGCTGTTCCGAGGGGAAATTCATTTAGGGAATCAACTTTAATTTAAGGAACAGCAATGCATTATAGATCCAGATATAATGAGATTACGTTGACATTTACTGGAATTAAAAAAAAAAAAGTCAAGTAAATACATTACCCCTGGGTTACAGCAGGGCTATATTTACTGCGGCTTCAAAAAGCTTTCAAAATAATTATCTTATACAGGGGCTTGAATGTAGGCTGCAATGCAGTTTTAAAGCTGGAGTTCGGTCTTTCCAGTTACATCCTTTACTGGGAGCTGCTTGTACTTCCTGGGGTCATTGAATGGCATCGTCTTTTGGGTTCAGTTAACGCAGTTCTCTCATAATGGGGAAGGCCCGCCTTCTTTTCCACAGTGCATAACCATGATATTGTAGATCTTACATTTTGGAACCAGTTGGTGAAAAGAAATTGGCAAGTGCCTTTTCCACTTTGTTACTGGAATAGCATGCTTACCGGGACTAGTTTCGAATGTGTTTGATAAAATTGCAATCCAGTGCTGTGCTGCTGAAATTCAGCACAGAACTGCGCTTCAGTATCAAACAATACTGCCACCGATACATGCTCTATACAACACTGGTGTAGTGTTATTTTCAATGCTGCCACTGATACATGCTTTATACAACACTGGTGTAGTGTTATTTTCAGGTACGCAGCGCACTGCTCTCTCGTGCATACCTAAACAACTTCTGCTAAGAAAGCAGGGAAGCGCTCATTGAAATCTGGTACATTAAGCTGTGTTCGGTCTTTCACATCGTTTTTTAATGTAATTTATCATTTTTCCACCACTAAGAAAATAGCATGTGAATATTTATCATATGCAATACATTGGGTCTTGTACATTTTTTTTAGGCCTACTTCTGCAACTTTGCAGTGGATTTCTCATTTTGTCTTGTTCGTCGTGAATTGTTTTTTCTTTTTAGAGAAACTGTTTGGCTGTTTCTAGTTTAAGTTTGCAAAAAATAATATATAATTAATGGTAAATGTACCTCTTTTTGACAGTAGGAAACCAGTACCAAAATCTTACAGCGTACCACTTTCAATGTGACTGCGTATCACTTGCTGACATTACACGGGTCATGTTTTGGTACACGTACCACATTCTGACGTTGTACCACTTTATAACACTACGCCTGTAATGGCAGGAAACAACAGAGAGGCTGAAAATTGACAGACTGAACTCAAGGTTTTATCTAAAAAGACGGTTGCGAAGAGGCCATAAACAGGGTTTGAAATTAATCTGCTTCAAAGCATAGTCAGTTTACAATGAAAGTAAAAATCTGGCAGGTAAAATAATCTCTGAATGAATTGATTTCATATAACAAATGTACATGTTGCATTGCTGTTTATTAAAAAAATATATACTTGTGGTATAAACAGAATACTGAATGATTGTTCGTGGGTTATACAGGGCATGTGATTTACTGGAAAATCCTCCTTCTGCAAATAAATACTGTATACCACAAACTATCATTCAGTATCCTCTGTGTATTACTGTACATTAAACTTGTCTTGCTCCTTGGTGTGGATACAAGTGAGATTTCACAGTTCAGTGTTAGTTTCTGTACTGACTTCCTTAAGCCTCTGTAAGTGTTGATGGTAAATGGTGTTGCTCCTTGAAGAATGAAATTGCCAGTGCCAACCATAAATATACAGCCCATAAAGATATATGGATTACTTTTTCCCCAGGAAAAAAAAAAAGTATTATTGCTCAAATAGTATTGAACTTCATGCATTTAAAAATGTATGTTTTTTGGTTTGATCAGCAGCATAAATATTGTGGTGGAGATTCTCCAAAGTGGTCCTTGGTAGAGAGCACTGTGCAGTGTGAATAATAGAAAAAAGCTTTTAGTTCAGCAGGGGGGTTATTCTCTTCCCTGATAGGTGCCTCTATGCCCGTTCTTGAATGTATGGCATACTTGCATGTTTAGGTATAACTATTGCTCTGAAGATGGGTACAGACATTTCCTTAGCATGCTCTGAAGGGTATGGTGACCAACTAATGCAGGTTTCCTCAGAGTTGCGCACATGTGACCAGTATACTGTGTCCACGATGGCCGCTGACATGATCTGGAGGACTGTGTAATCGTGCAAATAGGCGTCTGGTGGTATACTTGAGTATATGGAGTTTTCTGTGTAAATGGTTTCATATAAGGGCCTATGCCCCTGTCTGAATATGAGTGCAAATTCAAGGGCAACTTGTAAACTTGCATTACCATACAACAGCATAGTAAATTGTGTTCGTAAGAATTATGAGACCATATTAATTCTCATATTTTAATTGGGATTAAATGCATGCATCTATGATATTGCAGTTACTAAAGTCTATACAATTTCATAAATCTGCTTGCAATGTCATTTTTATTTTACGTTTTGGAATAAGTAGTCAGTTCACATAAAACTCAAAAGAATACTTTTTGTTTGTTTCTACTTCACTTGCTTCTGGAAGTACAACTGTGCTATTCTGCCCTAGAGCAAAAGCTGTAAAAAACTGAAATGCTGTTTAGCTGGAATATAAAAATGTAGTAGGGTTTGGAAACCTTCATCCAGTTGAGTGAAGGCACTTCACTGCCCTTCTGTCTCATTACAGCAAATGTTACTGAATGCTGGCATATCCTGTAATTAATGAAAGCTTAAAAATCAGCCCTCTCCAGACTTCAGTCAAGCATTGCTGGTTGGAATCAGCCCTCTCCAGACTAATCTAGCATTACTGGATCGATTTTCTGAAGAGGTTGCAAGTGAGAATAAAACAGTTTTCAAGAATTTAAGCAGCTGCAAAAAGAAAGAGAAACAAGAAATCCCCAGTACTTATGAATAAGACATTTCTTAACAGAAGTTTCTTTTTAAGTGCTCATTTTTATTAAGGACTAATGATGATAAAATATAAATGGAGTGTAGAGGTGCAATCAGCAACCACTTTGCTAATCGAATATCAGACCGGTAATCCTCAATATGCAGTCATTGAGAACACTATTATTCAAGAGTGTGCATTTTCACCAGCAGAAATAAACTGTGACCAGCAGAAATAAACTTATAACCTTGGGTCTTATAGTAATTATTTAAACAGTGGCGATATTTAGATCTGCTTCTGTTTTAGATTAATCCAGTAGATCTGTGTTCTGTAAAAATATTTTCACCAATTGTTGCTTATGAATCACCCCGTATATCTATTGTCGTTGAAAGTAAATGAAGTATTTGATGAACTAGCACAGTCAGACAGTTTAATGATTGATTCGATTGTCTCAAACCACATGGTTTAGATATACCTCTATATGCAGGGAAGAACCACGTCAAGGTCGTTAGTAGTGTCTTCTGGTCTATTTGTCTCTGTCAAGCCTAAATGAAATAAGCTTGCTTGTGTAATGGTTCACATTTCCAAAACATATTTTTCTCCCCACAGATCATTGCAACCTACATAACCTGCAGCCTTATCACATGGTTGTTTGATGCTGACATTTGCTGATTCCCAGTTTCATCCTGTGATGAACGAGGGGCTCTCAAGTAGAACTGTTTATTAAATCAGGTTCAAATGGCCGTCAACATACCATGTGTGAGTCGGCGCTAATGAGGCTGTAATTGTGTTTCCAGTGGCTCACCCTTTGGTAATTTATTAAATAGGTATACAAATAAATAGCAGTCCGTGCAAATTTCCTGGAACTACAGAAAAATAATTGGCTTTTTTTTTTTATATCGAGTTTGTTTTTACTTTAAAGAACCTCGCTGCTGATTTTTGCAGGTTTTCCAGTTTGCTCCAATAGTCCCCAGAGTATAAATCTCAGGTCATCTCTGAAAAAAATACATCAAATTGGGCAACTGCATCTAATTATTCCTACACTTCATTAATCTCCAAACGCAGTATCCCTGCAAACAGGCTCTGTGCTTCCTGTACATCCTAGCTGCAATTTCCAGCTGTCACACAGATTGAAATACTTTTCATACACCATTCCAGGGTACCACAGAGTGTAGAACATAATACCATAGCACACCCATCCAGCACTGCAGATAAGCTGCATACTGGGTGTTTTGCTCATTGAAAACATATGAATGCCACATGATATTTACATTTTAATGCGTAACAAATATGCATAGGAAATTTGCTGCATACATGAATCACAGAAATGCCTGGACAGGTAATTGTAGCCTGCATGGCAATTGCCAGAAACACATGATCAATAAGTCTGGGTTTTCAATAAATATGGTTTGATCCACTCACTTGCGATGCATGTTTCTGGCTGGTAAATAAGTGACTGGATTCTTGATCCAGCGCCGTCTTAGTCCCCATCAACCTAACCTACCAATTTACCAATCATATAATAAAATAATATATAATAAATACAATATTCTGTGTTTGGAGAGAGTCAGGATGCTTTGTATTGCTATAGCAAGGCGATCAATAAGGAATGCAGTATGATCATTTCTTTATAAATAGATACTATGTTCATGCATTTAAGTATATTCCATCTGCAGCTTTGGAATTAGAAACAGATGTTCACAGCCATACTGTTTGTGGTCAATAAAGCAAATAATTGTTTTATTGCAAGACCAAGTTTTTGTACAGTAGTTCAAAGTAACCTTACAGTTAAAATGTAAAGCTCTCATCACTGTGATCTCTACACTTTGGCTGGCTGGCCTTCACTTCAAACACGTCGGCTATGCCATTGGTACAGACTCATTTATAAAACTCTAATCAGGAAATCACCCCTCTAAGCGAATTGTTGACTATATCGGTCTCCTCTTACAACCTTCAATCCAGCAATTTGATTAGTTTAACTGCCCCTCGAGTTTTTACTGCTGTTGGGCATAACTCATTCCAATATGCAGCTGCTGACGATTGGAATGAGTTACAATCAAGGCTTAAACTCCCTGGTTTTATTTCAGAGGGTGCTTTCTTTTCTAGGCTTGAAGCTCTTTTCCTTGTTTCATGTGCTTGTCAGAACAGATGCTGATTTCATTAGTTTTTTTTTCTCTTTTTTAAAAAAATTTTGTATTGCTGTAATGTTTCTAACTGTCAGTGTATTGTTGTATGTTGTATTTATGCTGCCTCTTGGCCAGTTCGGCATTTTAAATGAGAACTTGTTCTCAGTGTCTTTACCTGGTTAAATATAGGTTTGAATTGAATTGAATTTGAATTGAATGCAGACCTCCTTGGTTAGCATTAAAGTGTGTACAGTATTTATTGGAAGTACTCGTGACTTCAAGCTAATGTTGCATTTTACCCGCCCCAAGTACATTTTACTCGCATACTGTCTAAATTGGAGAGTAAATTATTCAGTGACCCAAAACCTTATCTGGAGCGCTGAACACATCTGTCGTTTTTCTCCCTCTAAAGGGCTATTTACACTATAGCGTTTATTGGTGGCGTTGTCTATGGTAAAAAATCGAATCTATGCAATTGAATACTACCTTTGATACTTGAGCGTAATCGCTACGGGAAAAAAAAAAATTGAAATTCGCTGCTAAAAAAAAATCGAAACACCACCCTGTCCTGCCAAATTTGGTTATAATCTGAAGGCAATATGGATCAGGTGCAAACTGCTGCATGGTTATTGCACCGAAGAAGAGAAAAAGGAGAATGTGGATTCACCCTATGATAACGAGCAACAGGAAACCCTAGGGGAGTACTAGCGTCCTGTGCAAGAGCTGAAATATACTGTATATATGTATGTACTAAATTGTGTTATTGGTAGCTCGCCCCTATAAATATGTGTTTGTTGTTATTGTTAGTTTTACTGTTTTCATTATGTTTTTTGTGATTCTTGTTTGTTTTGGATTGGCAGGGAGGGGGTTAAATTCCTCCCTGTAAAATACATGTGAGAATGTGGCTGGAGCCTTAAGTGTTTAATTGTTAATTATTAGTTAATTGGGCTCCAGCCACAGACTATAAAAGGCAGGTGAAACCCTTTGTGTAGGAGGTGTTTTTTTGGGGTGAGTTTGTTTGTTGGTGTGCTGTGCTGTTTAGTTTTGAGAAAGAAACTGTAGTGAAGGCGAATGCCCAGCCTACATTTCTGTATTTTGTTTAAACCTTTTGTTTGGGCCCTTGTGCCTATTTATTTGACTATTTTTTGTTTAATAAAGATCATTATTTTGCCCCTTCCACTGTCTCTGAGCCTCAAACCTCTGTCATCCTGCCACACGTGGTGTCAGGGCGGGATAGCGCCACCTAGAGGCTCAGAGCAGTATTTTTTTTTAATTTTGAATTTTTTTGAATTTTTGGATTTTTGAGGTTTGGCGGTGCGCAGAATGGGGAAAAACCAAAGGCAGCGAAGAAAGCAGCAGCGGCCGCCACCACCAACCCAAACCCTGTGGGAGGACCCAGCGAGCTTGTTCCCGTGGTGCTCCTGGTGCGGGAAGGAGGACCACCGGTGGAGGTCCTGTCCGGATGGGCCACCAGCTGACTCGTGTGGGCGCTGTGAGCTGGATGGCCACAGCTGGGCAGGAGCAGCTACCAACCCCGTCCTCGGCAGCCACCCCACCAACACCGCCTTCACCACCATCACGGGAGATCTGGGAGTGATTGGTGCACCCCGAAGCGGACCTCTTCCACGACCTCCCCACAGCCCTCAGCATGCTGTGGCATCGAGATGGGGAGCGGTGGGAGGAGTGGGAGAGAGAGCACCACCCGGGGTCCCTCCAGGAGATAGCCGTCATGGTCCTGGCATACCTGGCGATAGACATGGGGGAGATCCCCCTCCTTGAAGAAAAGGGGGTGGAGCCGCTGCCGTCGCCCTAGAGGGAGGAGCCCGAACGTCCGCAGCCCGAGAGGGAGGAGCCCGAACGTCCGCAGCCCGAGAGGGAGGAGCCCGAACGTCCGCAGCCCGAGAGGGAGGAGCCCGAACGTCCGCAGCCCGAGAGGGAGGAGCCCGAACGTCCGCAGCCCGAGAGGGAGGAGCCCGAACGTCCGCAGCCCGAGAGGGAGGAGCCCGAACGTCCGCAGCCCGAGAGGGAGGAGCCCGAACGTCCGCAGCCCGAGAGGGAGGAGCCCGAGCGGGAGGAGTCGGTGCGTCCACGGCCCGAGGGGGAACAGCCGGAGCTGTCTCTTCCTCCACCGCCAGCAGAGGGGGAACAGCCGGAGCTGTCTCTCCCGCCACCGCTAGCAGAGGGGGAACAGCCGGAGCTGTCTCTCCCTCCACCGCCAGCAGAGGGGGAACAGCCGGAGCTGTCTCTCCCTCCACCGCCAGCAGAAGATGTTGGAGGTCCCTCCCAGCCTCTGTACCGGCTGCTGAAGGGAGCGTGGGGACAAACTGCCCGGCGGCTAAGAGGCACAGCACCACCCAAGGATGCCTGCCTGTCCGCATCGCCTGGGGTTGCCTGCCTGTCCGCATCGCCTGGGGTTGCCTGCCTGCCTGCATCGTCTAGAGAAAATCTGAGTGTGCTTTCTCCTAGGGATGCTGGTCCGCCGTCGCCTGGGGTCGCTGCTGGTCCGCCGTCGCCTGGGGTGGAGCTACTGTCCCGAGCGCCAGAGGGTCCAGAGGGTCCTGCGCCGCCAGGGGGTCCAGGTGGTCCAGAGGGTCCTGCACCGCCAGGGGGTCCAGAGGGTCCAGCGTCGCCAGAGGGGCCAGAGGGGCCAGGGGATCCCGCGTCGCCAGAGGGGCCAGAGGGTCCAGCATCGCCGGAAGGACCAGCGTCGCCGTTCCTGCCTCCGCCACCAGAGGGAGACAAGCTGCTGTTCTCTCCTCCGCCACCAGAGGGAGACGAGCTGCTGTTCTCGCCTCCGACTCTGGCCACTGCCACCCTGGCCGGAGGTTCCTGCAATGTTGGCCACGCACAAGGATGCCTGCCTCGCATCGCCTGGGGTTGCCTGCTGCTCTGCTTTTGTTCCTCCTAGGGTCGCCGAAGGTCCTGCTTCGCCTGGGGTCGCCGAGGGTCCTGCTTCGCCTGGAGTCGCTGCCAGTCCTGAATGGCAGCAGGAAGTACTGTGGCCGGAGCCTCACAAAGGGGAGCTGCCGGCCACGAAGAAGGGGGGGGAGGTGAGGAGACCGCAACCACCACAGCCCCGACCACCACCCCTGTGCCACAGCCCGGCGCCTGGGGGTTGGATCCCTC
This sequence comes from Acipenser ruthenus, assembly GCF_902713425.1. Lineage (NCBI taxonomy): Eukaryota > Metazoa > Chordata > Actinopteri > Acipenseriformes > Acipenseridae > Acipenser > Acipenser ruthenus. The sequence goes on along the minus strand of NC_081201.1, from coordinate 20,386,562 downwards.
GGCCTGGGCTCCCGGACACCCAGGCTCCATGTCTGGACCTTTGGTCGCTGGGCCTGACTCCCAGGTCGCAGCACCACCAGGCACAGGAGGTCGCCTGGTCTCCTGCTCTGCTCCCCCTGGTTGCCCAGACGTCGCTGCACTGTCGCCTGGGCTCGCACCTCTGCCTGGGGCTGCAGCCGACTGGTCGCCTGCCTGCGCTCCCGACGCCCCATACAATGCACCATGGTTCCCTTTCGCCAGGTCTCGGTCCCGCCAAGAGGGCGCCGGGTTGTGGACTGAACCTCCCTCAGCATTGGGAGAAGGAGGACCACCCACCATGGCCGCCCCCTTGGGCCACTTGCTTCCCCTCGTCTGGGACTTTGTGACTAAGGGGGGAGGTGGCCATTGGGGCCAAGTGTGCTGCGCACAAGGGGGGGGAAATGTGATGGGGTGCTAGCTCGCCCCTATAAATATGTGTTTGTTGTTATTGTTAGTTTTACTGTTTTCATTATGTTTTTTGTGATTCTTGTTTGTTTTGGATTGGCAGGGAGGGGGTTAAATTCCTCCCTGTAAAATACATGTGAGAATGTGGCTGGAGCCTTAAGTGTTTAATTGTTAATTATTAGTTAATTGGGCTCCAGCCACAGACTATAAAAGGCAGGTGAAACCCTTTGTGTAGGAGGTGTTTTTTTGGGGTGAGTTTGTTTGTTGGTGTGCTGTGCTGTTTAGTTTTGAGAAAGAAACTGTAGTGAAGGCGAATGCCCAGCCTACATTTCTGTATTTTGTTTAAACCTTTTGTTTGGGCCCTTGTGCCTATTTATTTGACTATTTTTTGTTTAATAAAGATCATTATTTTGCCCCTTCCACTGTCTCTGAGCCTCAAACCTCTGTCATCCTGCCACAGTAACAAATAATCTCAACAGTGGTAGAAGTACAGACAGGATTACCAAACGCAATCATTTCGATGCATCCTGATGTTGTTGTGTTGTGTTTTTTTTACCTGATTTTGTTTTGTAGTTCAGTCTATATTTAATAATGGGGTGCAGGATCTCATGGCATGCATTTTCTAGAAGCTACACCCAGACTGCTAGAGTCAGACGTTCCCCCATCTTGCCTGTGATATTTGACACGCAAGTCTGAATACAAAAATAGCAGCGAATAAACGCTATAGTGTGAATAGTCCTTAAATCTGCCTTTTGAGAGTGCCTGCACTGGGCAGCCTTCCTCATTCCATTCAAATCCTGGGACAATAGGACCTTTCAACTCTTGCAGCCTCCCCTACTCCACTGAACATGTATATGGTCAGAGAGGAAGTGTGTCTGATTACACAGTTGTGTCGAATCACAGCTTTTTTTTTTTTTTTTTTTAAATACCTTTTGCTTCAAGAGTCTGATTTATTCATTTGGAATCATAATTTATCTAAAATAATAAATCTAACTTTGTCATACCCGTAGAGATTCATAAATATTTTACAAAAATTGCTTACTGTAATGTACTGTAATCATGGACATTCTCATACATATTTACAACCTGCTTTTGCCCTGGGTAGTTATCAGTTATCAGTATGACTGTGGCCCACAGCAGCTTTGCAGTTCATATCTTCCTCTACATCTTGGTTATGCCCTGGTAGAGATTTTCCCTGATTTTCTCATTACCTGATAATCACTCTTGCCTGTATCTAGTAGAAGGACTGACTGCCTGAAGGACAGTGCAGTAAATTGAGCTCTTGCATTGCTGCGGGTGGTGAGGGAGAGCTGCTTCATTTCTCTGTAATGAGGAGATGTCCTTGGAGTCCGGCAGAAGGACAGGCAGTCATTACTGCCTCTGACGTGCAGAGCGCTCTTAAATACTGAATAGAAACTTGTTTTTAAAGCTGCAGTGCAGGGTTCGATTTAAAGCTGCAGTGCAGGTACAATTCGCTGTTCTGTTTGCCACCTTCTTTCGTACTCTTTTTATCATAGCGCGTGCCTTGTCGGCAGTCCTGTTTGTTTACGCACCCCAACAGCAGCACTTCTATACATTACCCAGTCATTATGATAGTATAGTGCATATGAATATGAAGTGTTTTAAACCAATCTAAAGATGTTGCCACCTTGTTCATAGTCCAGTTTGTTTATACCCCTTCCTCACCTCCACAAGTCATTATGTGAGCTAAATAGGCATGCTGATGTATTTACTTTCAGGGAAGCGTCTTAAATGTGTGCAAACCCAGCCAGAGCAGGAGAAGGGATTCCATTAGGTCATGGCACAATATCATTATATATATATATATATATATATATATATATATATATATATATATATATATATATATATATGTGTATATATATATAATAAATAAATATATAAAATATAAATAAATTATTGTAGACATCTATATCTTGTGTATCTTTTTTTCCTCATCCACAAAAGCAAAACTTTTGCTACTTTTGAGAAATTTCTAGAAATTATGCATTTCCATTGGGGTATGTAAACTTTTCACTACAAGTGTGTGCGTGTGCGTATCCCAGTCACCCTCGCTTCTTTACCTGCAGAACCTCTTTGGTTTAATCCGGTTCCAATCACAGAAATGAATACAGTGCCTCTCCTCCAGGCCTCTGTTTGACTCAGCAGTAATTTAAGAAGTCACTGATGAATTTTTAATGGCTCCTGTCCTTGTCTGTGTCTCCTGAAGTCTGCTCAATGGTACTAATAAAGAGCTGTACATTACTGTACAAGGGTTTCAGATGCATATGTCTGAATACAGAGCTGATTTTTCTGCGTTAAGACTAGTCAAGGAACAACTGAATGTGATGAGGATGAGGGGGAGGGGGAGTGTGGCCTCACTGAAGGTACATAGAATGTCTCGTAACAAATTAATGCTGTGTGACTAATATAAAAAGTGCTTAGTTCAGCCAATTAATTTGACTGGTTAACACTTAGATTCAGTGCTGAGTAAACTTGGAGTAACTTCTAGAACTTTCCAGTAATATAAATAGTAGCAGTGTGGAGTAGTGGTTAGGGCTCTGGACTCTTGACCGGAGGGTTGTGGGTTCAATCCCCAGTGGGGGACACTGCTGTTGTACCCTTGAGCAAGATACTTTACCTCGATTGCTCCAGTAAAAACCCAACTGTATAAATGGGTAATTGTATGTAAAAATAATGTGATATATGTATAATGTGAAATAATGTATAATGTGATATCTTGTAACAATTGTAAGTCGCCCTGGATAAGGGCGTCTGCTAAGAAATAAATAATAATAATAATAATAATAATAATAATAATAATAATAATTATAATAATAATAATAATAGTATAAATACAGGGGCCTTAAGGCCACCAGTTCAGTTTAGTTCCAGCTGCCTAAGTGGATACATATCTGCATTTTTCTGAGATGGCATCAAGGTCATAGGAGACTTAAAAATGGTGGCATTCCTGATGGGTCTCCAAGGCGGTTTTACCAAGTTTCCCTGCTATCTTTGCCTTTGGGACAGCAGGGACACCAAGGCGCACTACCGCAGGTGGGACTGGCCACAGTGGACCGAGTTCTCTGTGGGGAGGAACAACGTCAAGTGGGAGCCACTGGTGGACCCCCGGAAGGTGCTGATGCCACCACTGCACATCAAATTGGGCCTTATGAAACAATTTGTCAGAGCTCTAGATAAGGAGTCGGCAGCCTTCAAGTACCTTCAAGACTTCTTCCCTAAGCTGTGTGAGGCAAAGGTCAAAGCCGGTGTCTTCGTCGGACCACAGATAAAGAAGATCCTGGAGTGCAATGAATTCCCCAAGAAGCTCACTAGTAAGGAGAAAGCGGCTTGGAACAGCTTTGTCGCAGTGGTTCGGGGCTTCCTGGGCAATCACAAGGCCGAAAACTATGTGGAGCTGGTTGAGACTCTGGTGAAGAACTACGGCACAATGGGCTGTAGGATGTCCCTCAAAGTCCATATCCTTGATGCTCATCTTGATAAATTCAAGAAGAACATGGGAGCGTACTCGGAGGAGCAAGGCGAGCGCTTCCACCAGGATATACTGGACTTTGAACGCGGCTACCAAGGACAGTATAACGAGAACATGATGGGAGACTACATTTGGGGGCTGATTCGTGAAAGTGATTTACAGTATAATCGTAAATCTCGAAAAACTACTCGCTTCTAAATCTTTTGTAGTCATTTTTGTATTACTGTAGTATAAATACATGTTAATTTGGATTCATATGTTGTTTTTTTCTGACTTTATGTGAACGAAAAGACACAAATTCACCCGTTTTCTCATTGGAAATAGGTAAATTTCAAAATATCACTGTCCTGGTTACAAAAGCAAAGTTTGTGGGGAATAATAGCCATTTTCTATACTTTTGAGGCATAAGCAATTAGGAAATAACACTTACTACCCAGGAACAAAAATTGTGTTACATCAAAGAGTGAGGAAACGCGTATTATTATTATTATTATTATTATTATTATTATTATTATTATTATTATTATTTTGTTATTATTATTATTATTATTTTGTTTATTTAGCAGACTTACAGAGACTAGGGTGTGTGAACTATGCATCAGCTGCAGAGTCACTTACAACTATGCCTCACCCGAAAGACGGAGCACAAGGAGGTTAAGTAACTTGCTCAGGGTCACACAATGAGTCAGTGGCTGAGGTGGGATTTGAACCGGGTACCTCATGGTTCCAAGACCTTTTCTTTAACCACTGGACCACACAGGCTCCTATAGTAGACCCAGAAGGAATATAATCCAGAGTTGTTTATGTCTTCACTCATGGATTGATTCATTTTTGAGTTACACACAAAGAGCCATTGTGTATCCTTTGTGTTGGCATTGTGTATCCATTGGTTCATGTTTATACCATTTACTTATGATGAAATTAAGATGTTTATTTTTGTTTCATGGATTAACCATTGCTGTTGCTGTGGGGAGCTCTGAATACAAAGTGTGACATCACACTGCGGCAGGCTGGCCAGTGAAATATGAAATATACAGATTTGCGTCACCCTATAGAATTAACTAATTTTGCTTCATAAAGTTGAATGAAACCTGCTCAATAATGTTATGTTAACCTATTAAATTACATACATTTGTTATAATTACATTTGTAGTTTTCCATATACTTAACAAGAAACTGACCATTTAAAAATGTGACATTTTGAAATCTAACATGAAATACTACTGTACTACTAGTATGGCTTCTGGTACTTTTGCAGTATTATTTTGTTGTTTCTTTGATTACACAGTATTAAATAAAAGATTAAAATTATGTTCATAGTGTCGTGTGGGTTTTTTTAATTTTTTTTTCTGTAAATGATGTCTTTATCCTAAAATTCTTGGTGATGCAAAACTTTTGTCCATAGCTGTCCGTACTCCTTTGGTGCACCCACGCGCGTAGTATATCGTAACAAATACCAGCATGGTCATTTTGGCCTCTCGATTCAAGCAGTGCTTTGTGTTTGTTAGACTGGCCCCAGCTCTCATCCTAGCCAGCCCGCCCCAGTATTGTAATGCTGTCCTTTCTGTTTCCTTGCAGCCACAGACCTGCTGCTGGCCTGGAACCCCATCTGCCTGGGGCTGGTGGAAGGACTCCTTGGCAAGATCCAGCTTCACACTGGTAAGACACTTAATGGGGTCTCTTACATTATCTTCCGGTTTTTAAATTTCCCCTGCCAGGAAGCATATCCCTGGGGTTGAGTGTACAAGTATCTAAGTTTGTACATATATCACAGTCATGCGGTCAGAGCAAACAAATAAGTGAGATATGATACAATTCGTAGTGAGATTTGGGCAATCTCATTAGTGTGGTCATTTCTTTTCTTTCAGGACTACTCAAATACTTTCCTAAATTAAGTTACTATAAATGAGACTGGACCTTTTTTACTCTAGAGATCCCCAATTCAGTTATGATGAATCTTGGTAAGGGCATTCTTTAGTTACTCAAAGGATATTTTATTATCCAAATATATGGAAGGGTCTGTATGTATGTTAGTTTGGCAGACATTTCTATATATAGCTGAAGAATCGCTAATCCAATTGTAAAAGGGCTTTCTTTAGTTATCAGAATCTGTGGAGTTATGGAGGCGCCTGTTCTGTCTGTACATTTCACACAGTCTAGAGAACTGAATTCTATTAGAGTGGAACTTGGTAAGGACATTCTTTAGTTATTGGGGTCTGTTCAGTTGATTGAAACAGTGCTGGATCTAAATACTGCCATTGTTTGAACCATTAAAAGAAGGAAAACCAACATATCTGCCAGTGTGTGTTTCTCTCTTAGTGTATTTTTGGTCCTATTTTAATATTCAAACAGTGGTGGTATTTAGATCTGATAAATAGCCCCCAGTGTATCACAAATATCAGAATCTGGAGGTTTCATTTCTATGCAGTGTACCGTTATGTGTATGCATTACTGCACATATAAATTAGAGATTTACAAACTGTTTGAAAATTACAATTGGATTAAAAAGCTATGCATTTCTACTAGAAGTCATTGTGGAAGTCCTGGTTTTACCCTTGCAAAACCCCATTGTCATAAAGCACCTTAGAAGGAATTGGAATTTATATTTTAAAGACATGATAGTTGTTGTGGTTGTTCAACTGCTTTCATTTGATGCCAATGCAATTGACGAACAGTGACTTAAATTGAAGTAATGTGTTGCCACTGTGAGGAGCTCTATTTAACAGAATCCTGCTGATTGCAATCAGTGATGTGTTGGAATTGATGTAAAGGGAATGCGATACAAGCGATAGTTTAGATTACATAAATTAATTTAATGCAACAGCCAGCTGCTTGCCTTTTTTTTTTTTATCCAGGACATTTATATGTATAGGACAGGTCTGGTTCTTTTCTTCCAAGGACGACCTACTGTTTGATCTGGCAGCTTACGATCAAGAGATGGTGTCTGTCTGGCGTGATAAAGAAATTAGATGCGTCTTTTCTGCGCCTCTCTAAGCACCAGGGCCGAGGCTGTAGATATTGCTGTGTAGCTCCCCACCATGGAAAGCAGTATACCCTTACACACTTCAGTTGGATTTTTCTTATCTCCAAAACTTTGACAGAATAACAGATCGGATTTCGGCGTGATCGTTTATAGTAAGTACAGGTGTATTCAGTGTCGTGTCTGTGCTACGAATGGTTATTGTCAGGACAGTGTAATGAACCTCTATACTTCATACTTAAAATGCGCTTTTGCTTTACTGGCATCTCTAAGCTTAGCCACTCCAATATGGCTGTGTCTCCCTTTTTTCTCTCTGCCATGTTCCATCTCTCACTCTCACGCAGTACTTGTGACGTCACACAGAGTATGGTGGATGTGTGTGAGCACTGTCTCCCTGCTGGAAATACCATTTCAGTAGTATTAGGAAGCCGGTTAGGACCCTGTATGTGTTGTATCAGCCCCATGCATTGCATGCAGTACTGTATGTCTACTCAGTAAATGCTAGTCAAACAAATAGGAAAGCTCTATGTGTAGTCTGCAAGTGAATAAACACAGCTTCATCCTTGTATTTATCCTACTGAACATACTGTGCAGAATTGATGTCACATCTAGAAGGCACAGATTGTGTTTTCAGGTACTGTGTTATTATTATTTGTATTATTATTTGTTTATTTAGCAGACGCCTTTATCCAAGGCGACTTACAGAGACTAGGGTGTGTGAACTATGCATCAGCTGCAGAGTCACTTACAACTACGTCTCACCCGAAAGACGGAGCACAAGGAGGTTAAGTGACTTGCTCAGGGTCACACAATGAGTCAGTGGCTGAGGTGGGATTTGAACCGGGGACCTTCTGGTTACAAGCCCTTTTCTTTAACCGCTGGACCGCACAGTGTTACTGTATAGTACGTGTCGTGTAATGACAGGTGCATTCAGGGCCAGCCTAAGGCAAGGCGAGCGAGGCGGCCGCCAGGTCCCCCACTGTTTAGGGGGCCCCGCGCTCAACCGGACTGCCGTGAGATTTAACGTGCCGATTTGAATGTGTTTATTACATGCGCTCAAAACGCTCAGGGGTGCAAATGTGGCGCTGTGGTGCTAGATTCTAGCGCTAGGGTAACTCATATAGCACCAGCAACATTAAAATATGAAGCCAGTAGACATGTTTAAGATTTATTTAAATGATTTTTATTCCTTAGCAACCGTTGGTGACAATAGTTTCTCATTATGTCTACTCGCATGACCCTCCCACACTCATCCACATAACTGATAAGAATACATTGTAAATTAATGTTTCGTGTTCGCAAGCCTCTTCATTTATTACTGTATTTGTTTATTTAGCAGACGCCTTTATCCAAGGTGACTTACAGAGGCTAGGGTGTGTGAACTATGCATCAGCTGCAGAGTCACTTTCAACTACGTCTCACCCGAAAGATGGAACACAAGGAGGTTAAGTGACTTGCTCAGGATCACACAGTGAGTCAGCGAGCGAGCCGGGATTTGAACCGGGTACCTTCTGGTTACAAGTCCTTTTCTTTCATCGCTGTACCACACAGCCTCAAAAGTTAAGCTTTGCTAGTTTTATAAAGGTATTTTGTTGATTAAAAAATACTCTAGTTAGATGTGTATAATGACGGATGTTGTAGCTAATGTAAATCTAATCCATTAATAAAATTCAATGTAGCTGAATTCACAAGCTATTTTTTCGTTATTATGTTGAACGTTTGGGCTACTCAGGTCTACAGTCTTATGCTTCTTAATATAGCAATTATAGTGTTAAGAGGTTATGTAAATATACAGCACAATTGTTTCCAATACCATTCATCATTTTGTTAATTTGATTTATTTTTTTTTACCCAGTAAAATATTTCTGAATGGAACATAATAATAATATAATGACAATTAAACTACATCTACCCACATCTAAAATACCCTAATTTTAAGTACATGCTTGTTTATTAATTATTTTTCTTCTAAGAAAAAAATAAGATAATATACATGCTGCTAGGAGTCTTGCCATGGAAGAGAGAGATGTGGCAGAATTTCCTTTTTACAAAATATTACAAATATGAGTCGGATTAGATATGGGGGGGGGGGGGGGACATTTTGTTAATATTTACTGTAACACAAAACACTAAAAACGAATTGAGGTGGGGGGGCAAAGTGGCATTGCACACAGAGTGTCAAAGAGGGATTGCTTTGTTATTATTATTTCTGCCTGGTTATTCTCGCAGCCGACCTATCAGAACCCACTTATAGTCGGTTATTCAGTGTTTTTCAATAGGCTTATTGAGGTATAGTCATTTTAGTAAAAAAAGTGAATACGTGTGTGTTTGAAGTAGACTGGAATGGTGAAGTTTTGAAGTTGTGAATTTATATAAAATGATAGTCAAACAAATACACTGAAATAAGTATTCATTAACATTTTAATATCATTAATATGATTTACCTTATCTTAACGTTAGTATATGTCGGTGCATATGATTACATGATGCGTCTATCTACGAACTTTAAGACATGGTTGCTACTGTAGCATTCATTTGATGTTCTGGACCCCGCACTTAATCATCACCGCCTAGGGCCTTTAGCAGAGTTTTGGGCACCCCATGCTCCTGAGTGAAACACTGGATTGAAAAAAGAAAAATCTCCAATATGTGTATAAACAGTAGGAAGACTCTGTGACAGGCTTGAGTCGGTGCAGTAAATAAGTGTGTCTGTTTTTACTTACTCTTGAGAGGGCCTGTCACTCGGAGAGACAGCTTGTTTACTGAGGTGATTGAAATCAGGGTCTTGGGACGCTTTTTGTGTTTTAAAAGACATTTCATTTGCAGAACTCATTAAGGTTTATTCATGCATTGCGGCTTCAGAGAGAACATTTATTTTTGCATAACAGAAAAAAACTAGATTTTGAAACGGTATGGATAATGTTTGAATGATTATTGGTACAACCTTTTTTTTTTTGTGCTGGTCACTCTCACCTTATAAAACATGCCATCCCATGCAGTTAAGACAAGAGAAGTGCCAAACGAAGCTAATTATTTCTGGCTGCTAAAACTGTGCAAATGATGTCTCTTCTAATAACAGACAACTTATACATGAGCTACTACTAAACATACAATACTTTTTTTTTTTTTTTTTTTTTTTTCTTTTAAATTTAGTCGTCGCCAATGGTTTTCTCCCCAATTTGGAATGCCCAATTGTTATTTGTATCCCGGTTCATAGGGTGCATCCTGCACTCCACGCTAAGCGTCTTTACTGGATGCGCCACTCGGGAGCCCCTACATAAAGTACTTTAAAGCAGGGCAATGCAGGTTCACGTCCTGGAAGTTGCCGGTCTTTGCTGGAGATTCTGGAGTGAGTGTTACATAGGCTGTTGTGTTCCCATGTTTTAGGGAGGCAAAACCAGCAGGGACTGTTTCTCCTTTTTGCAATACAGCGACCCGTATAGTCCTTTCACCGTTTCTAGGTTTAAAAAAGCAATTGGCTTGGAAATCAGAAAATGCCAACTGACCTTCAGTTCTCGTGAGCTGTTGGACATTTTAAATTGTGGAGAAAATTGTTCATAAAATAATTGGGCACACTAAAATAAAATTTGAGAAACATGCCGCGTTGTTGTTGTTTAACTTTTAAAATTGTGCGCTGAGGTTTACAGTATGTAGGGGATGACATCTGTACAGAGGATAAGAAGTCCTGGAATATGGACAACAGTGATTTGTTTGATTTCTTGTATGTGATTTTTATAATGACATTTTCAATAAGGGACAGTCCCTCTTAAAGAGTGACCGGGGGCGACCATTGAGTACATGGAAAAGAAGACCTTTTACTCTGTAGTTAGACAGGTAGCTGCAGGGCAGTGAGGGGTTTATGGCTGGCGCTCCAGACTCTGAATGTCTTCCTGTGGTTAAATCAGGGTGGGCTATTGTGAAACTCGTCAGGACAGATGAGTCCTTTGCACACAGACCGCATGATTTGGGATGCAAGATATGGTGGTGTGTGTGTGTGTGTGTGTGTGTGTGTGTGTGTGTGTGTATATGTATATATATATGTATGTGTGTGTGTGTGTGTATGTGTGTGTGTGTATATATATATATATATATATATATATATATATATATATATATATATATATATATATATAAACTTATAAAGAGTGGCGATCCACTTGGTAGCTGGAGAAGCAAAGCCACCATTCTGAATCATGAAAACTCCCAAGTGTTGAGAACAAGGATACTGACCCTGCTGAGGCGATGTGTGCACAATAGGATCAGGAAGAGAGGCTAAACACACCAGTGCTTTCTTTTCCAACCTGTCAACCCAGAATAACTTTCCTAGACATGTACCTGTACTATGCTTCATTTATCTTGACCAACATTCCAGCACAGCCTGCAGTTCGTTATGACATCATCATCTCTTGCTTGCTGTGTTGGGGAGGCAGAGAATATTAAGGACTGAACCGGCCCCTTTTCTTCAATTCTCCAATCAGAAGGGAGGAGGGCAAGTGAGCACAGCTGGAGCCCAGGAGGCAGTGATGATATAGTACCTGAAACACATGGCCTAAACATTCTGATTAGTCACTGCACTGAAATCATTTTATATAATGCAGTACAAAATGTTAAGGTTATGTGATTCTCCTGTAGAGGGGGGTTGAAATTGAATATCAGGAAGTGACTCAACACTAATGGATGCATTGAGAACCCTTTATTATTAAAAAGCAAGAAGCAAAATGAAATGCGTAGACTTCACAAAAGCTTTAAAACACATGTGCATGAAACCATCTGCATGTTCTTATACATAGTAAAACATGTGCACTGATAAAGATTATGACTATTTATTATATTATTAAAAAGCAAGAGGACATCCCATTTTTAAAAAAATGAGATCTCCAATGAGGAAACAAATACAAAAATTTAAATAAAAGAGCTTTAGTCTAATAGCATACAAGAATGCAGGTGTCACTGGGTAGCTGGCCAGGTGAAGCTCAAAATAAGGGAAGCAGGGTGTTTTCAATTGTTCAATGAATGTTTAATTCAGGCTCACAAAATAAAAACTATGGCGATTCAATAATCTATTATTATTATTATTATTATTATTATTATTATTATTTGTTTATTTAGCAGACGCCTTTATCCAAGGCGACCTACAGAGACTAGGGTGTGTGAACTATGCATCAGCTGCAGAGTCACTTACAATTACGTCTCACCCGAAAGACGGAGCACAAGGAGGTTATGTGACTTGCTCAGGGTCACACAATGAGTCAGTGGCTTAGGTGGGATTTGAACCGGGGGCCTCCTGGTTACAAGCCCTTTTCTTTAATTGTTGAATCTCTACTAGAAATGTATAAAAATGTGCTCTTTTATTGGAGGCAAACCGTGTTAATTGACGTCAAACAATTGAGAAGCACAGATATTTTGAGAACCCTGAGAAAAGCTGACTAACATGGTTGGACATTATTTTGGGTGACACAGCATTAACAATTTTTAGACCACTTTTTTTTGTTTTCAGAAAAGAAGTCATTGTGGAATTGGAAATCCATTATGATCTGGCTTCTGTCCTGTTCACACGACATTATTCTATTTTTATATTTCATTTTGGCCTTCATTCCTTGGAATTGATTTTATTAAGGCTAATGAAAATAATAACTAGATACATTTTAATATTGAAGCAACTGTAACAATAACAGCAACAGTGATTCCCATTTCTGTAGCACCTTTCATCAGAAGGATCCCAAAGCGCTTCACAAAAAAAACCAACATTAAATTAAAAACATAATACAAAATGTAATGAAACAGAAATTAAGAAAATGTGGTTTTAATCGTAAAATTTGAAAAACTAAGATAAAAGGCAAGTTTGTAAAAAATACTGGAGCACAACTACTGGAGTCTAAAACAAAAATGTAATAATTGGATTTAAAAAAAAAAAAGTGTGGGGTAAATCACAGTTTCAAAGCAATGCTGTTTCTGTGTAAAGGGGGCATAATGACATCTGCAGCAGATTGTAGACATTTTTTTCCAGTGTTTTAAATAGGTTAGGGCTTTAGTGCCTCGCCAAAACAGGTCACATTACTGCTGTAATCTTTGTGCTGTTGTGTCATCTGCTCCAAATAAAATGTTTTCATTAAATTTACATGTTCATTTCATCTAGGGATATAGAGTTAAAAGGCCTCTTGACTGAGAGTAGATTTGACTCCAATTCTTTTGCTCCACTGCCTGTGCATATAGTATCCACAACCACACCCTTTATAGTTCAGAAACTCTTGGTGTATTTAATTAAGACTGTTTGTTTGTTTTCCCTGCCGGGGTATACACACTGGAGGGGTACTGGAGGGGTATTTGTTTTAGATGTTAGAGTTCTGCATATTTCTAGAGAAACGCTTGTGCACTTGCAATAGACTGGCTTTGAGGGATCTTCTTCAGCTTTTGAGTGAGATTTATAATCTGGGGCATGGAGTCTGTCTGTCTGACTTGCTATCGGCTATCTTACAGTAAGCTATAGTAAGCTATTGACAGTTATATGAAGGACTGCATGTGAAATATACAGTTAATATAGGTCATGGAGATCTGCTGTACTTTTTACTTTAGAATAAGTTACACAGTTTAACCTACTGTAATAGAACTATGGCTATTGAAATTGAAAGTCAAATGCTGACCTTTTGATTCCCTTGTTCGTTTGTGTATAGATACAGTATATTAGGTCTAGACTAACAGGTGATGGTACAGTACTCCAGAGGCCTCGGGATGTGCACAGACTTGAGCTGTCAGATTGGGACACTCTCTCTCTTGCATAGCTGTAGATGAACCTGGCTCTTTGGCATAGTGGTTAAGGTGTCTGGTTGCTGGTTTGCGCCCAGCCTCTGCCCTGTTACACAATCAGTCTGAGTGGTTCTGGGTTCTGTTCCTCCGCCCTATTAGAAAATCATTCAGAGTTCTGGGTTCTCTTCCTTTGCCGTGCTACACAATCAGTCTGAGTGGTTCTGGGTTCTGTTAGTCCGCCCTGTTAGACAATCATTCTGAGTTCTGGGTTCTGTTCCTCTGCCCTGTTACACAGTCAGTCTGAATGGTTCTGGGTTCTGTTCCTCCGCCCTGTTACACAATCAATCTGAGTGGTTCTGGGTTCTGTTCCTCCAGTACTCTGCTTGCCTGGAGAATCCTAAGTGTCCGGATTGAACAGGATTCATGTAACAATGTGACTTTTTGACTGCAGATATATAGACTGAGAGAGTAAGTGGGGCTGGCAGAGTTGAAAGGTCATGTTGTCACAAGATTTGAATAGAATAAGGAAGGCTGTTCAGTCCTTGGGATTCTCCAGACAAGCTCAACGCAGAAAGACAGGTAAAGGCAAATTTAGAGGGAAAAAAACAAACAAAATAATACATTTAAATATATAAAACCAATTAAAATTACATTTGAACCTGCTTTGAGATTACAGAAGTGCTAGTAATTAATGAAAATGAACATGCACAGTTTATTTAAGAACACAGAACACCTTAATAAAGTAACCAAGCCGTACTGGCGTGTCCCTTGATACAGATTTCCGTTCGTTCTCATCTTTAAATCCCTGCTGCCAGTATTCAAACCTGCTCCACTCAGGAAGGATTACAGGCCTGGGAAATTGACTAGAGCAAAACCAAGCGGTGAGTTCCTGTAAAACGGGCTCCAAGGACCCAATTACTGCAGAAATGTTTCAAAGAGCCAGGCTGGACTCGCTGGAGAGCACCAACAGAGCTGCTTTCAACACTTTACAACGACATTGATGATGAAAACGGAAAAAGATAGAAAGATTTCTAAAGTAAATGCATTGTTTCCTAATGGGTCAAGATATTTATCTTGGTTTCATAATATTTGTGCACTTGCTAATAACCAGTTTCTGCTAACTGCAACAAATATGTTGAGCTACAGAAGGTAAGCTGCAGAAGAACACTGAAACGGCCATGGTACAGTACTTATCCATTAGTGGCACATATAGTAAAACATCTTTTTGCACATAATTGTTGTAAAATCTTTGAATTCTAGTTTCACAGTGCTTTTTGTACTGAAACTGAGCTGTTGTATTGAGCAAAATAACTGATTCTGTCTGTACAGAAAACCCCAAAATGATTAATATTTAATTTGTTTTAAAGTACTACCCATGTTCACCAGTCAAACCACACAAAACATCATCATCATTCGTGTGCCACTGTTCACTCAAAGTGATACACATACACGTAGTTATGGAGAAAAATTGAAAAAAAGTTCCTCATTCCTTTCACTTAGCAGACTTATTTTTAATTAAGAAGAAAATAGTTTAAAACAATTTGTTTCAAAAGCTGTTGAATTTGTTTTTGTTATTTAACATTTATATTTTGCTTCATCATTTCAAATTCAAATATTTTACACCATAGTTCTCTTTTGTACTGAAAAGATAGGAGGAGGGCTTGCAAACTTACATAAGACCAGACTGACATATCTAGACTAAAGAGAACACGTAAAAAAACAATACAAAAATAAACTGCACATTATGCTTTCATTTCAACGAACACATGAGGCAGCCAATCAGAATCCCGTATTAAAACACAATAAACAAATCCTCCCCTCCAGGAGGGGCTTTGGATTGAATCGGCCTATTGGTGACTTGCTTTGTTAACAAGCAAATGCTGAGGCAGGAACTGCCAAATCAGTCAAATGTCACACAAACACAGATAAAGGATTTGAACTCATCTGTGCAGAATGGGTCAAACAGCGATTGTTTTGGAAGCATATTTTTAAAGATCAGGCAAGCCCAGTTTTTTTAAATGTTGTCTGTTGATACAGAGCCGTGACCAGTTAACATGCTGCCGAATCTGAGGGTTACTGTCTGTCCCTTCTCTGAGGAATTTTAAGCAGTAAATGAAAGGTCATGTGTTCCACTGGGCTGGTCATTAGAATTCTGTGCCATTGTGCAGTCCTGAGGACTCCACTCCCCACTGCAACCCCCCTGGGATCCAAGGACTCTGCCTCTGTCATGTAAGAAAGGGCTTCAGTGACGGGAGATGGAGGAGGCTTCATAGAAAGAAAGAACCAGAACATAACTCTGAACTCAATTTCACACATTAACACAAACGGTGGACTAATATGCTTATTGGTGTGTCTAAAAGCAGCTGCAAATGTATTTTGTGGTGGATGTTCTCCTTTTCACTTCTCTTTTACAGGTTTTTCAAACTGGAGGTGTGTCAACCCAGTTCAAATTGATGGCCAGATACAATATAAATATACTAAGCCTTTGCACGAGAGAAAAGTTTGCTCTACTTTTATATTTTGTTATATGAACGAATACGAACATGGTCATTTTCGCCAACGAATACATTTCAAACAATTGTTGTTTGAATATAGTATTTGCTCCAGCTTTAATTTATATATTGTTGTGTTCAAAGCTTTCAATTTTAAATTTAAGAAAAAAATAACCATTTAAAGTTGGTAGTGTGCCTGTCTGCTTGTGTTTACAATGTGGTAACTGTTCATGTAATTGGCTGTAGGATGCTAGCTACTGTACAGTACGTGCAAGCAATTTGTATTGATCGGGTGAACCACGCCATTCACGATTCTCAACCAATTGGAGGGCTGAACAGAACACTTAGATTCCAGTACATGTTATGTTAGTGTGTGTATTGAGTAGCTGTAAGGTATCCAATCCCCCAAGGCAAGCCTCTCCTAAGAGGCAGTGAGAGGTCCAGGAGATAAACTACTGCTGAAGGAAACAGTATGAGGGTTGGGTGAGTAAAGGCAATGTGAGCAGCCTTACAGTCTGGGTGATGGATTCTCTTTCATCCCTGCCTCCTCCTAGCTGCTGGCAGGTTCCATAGAGCATGTGATAATCCCTCTGGGGGCTCTGATAGGCAGCTTTGAGGACTCGAGGTCCAATCAGGAAATGAGAATATATTACACAGAGAGCAAGCAGCAAGCATCTCTATCATTCTCTGTTGCTGTTCATCTTCGATCATTATTTAACATGCACATTATATGATTCTGAAAAGACTCCTCAAGGCTGCTGGTGGAGAAGCATAGTGGTGTTGCATGGGCTGCAGAGCACAGTGCTTCAACTAGGGCTGCAGTGCACAGCGCAATGTTAATATATGTCCCCACCTCTGCCTCGCAGATTCTTATCAGAATACTTTTTTGCTGGAATTGTTCAGTAAGCATGGCAAATAAAATATAGGCAGAAACCAGTAGATGATATGTTCATTGCGATGATTCCATCATATTTATTAAATCAAGCCTGCGGTTCATTCATTTTGGCACAGAACTGTTCTACAGCTGTGGGGACTTTACTGTATGCTCCCCTTTACATCCTTATTAATAACTGATTGAAACTCTATTTGTTTTATTAAATCAATCCTATCTAATAATTGGTAATTTCCAGTGAGACACTAACTTTTGCCTTTTCATTTCTCAGTTCCCTATCTATTTAAAGGGAATCTCTGTTTCATTTTCTAATCAGAATTTGCAGTAGTTCCCTAAGTCCCTTAAAATGCTGACTAGTGCAGCAACTGCTTAACTGAGGGGATGGATGCAGAAGCAGAGTATATTTATCAACGGTATCATTCTGAGATTGCAAAAGCTAACAAGAATGAAATTATTGCAAACACAACAGTTCAAATTGATTAAACAAACTGGCACAAAGGGTAGAAGAGTAGAAAGGTCAATAAATACATTTTAAAAGCTAAGATGGGAAATAAGAAGTTGCAAAATTATCAATCACCATACCTCAATGAAAACCCTCTTTGATCAGCAGTACGAATTTGCATTTAAAAGAGAATAAACACTTTACAAAATGAACACATCTACTGTATAATTAGAATAACCAAGACAATTACATAAACAAATTATTATGAATTATGGAGTAAACGTATTGAAACTAGGAGGTGCTTTGTTGCAGTTTTGCTAATTTCAGGGTCATTTTTCCTACTTTGTCTCAATTTTTTAATGTGAGCACCATCTTTTAATAGCATCACTTTAACAAGTGGATGCAAAGTACTGTAGGATAAGTAAGCAGTAAGGCACGACAGGGTGTGTGATATACTCCAATATCACCAGTGTGAAAACTGAGCTAAGAAAAAGTTCTGTAGAACTTTTTTTTAATGAAACCAAAAATGCATTAATTAAAAAAAAAAAAAAAAAAAAAAAAATCTATTTTATAGATGTTTAATTGAACATTGCCATTGAAAGTGCAGTTGTTCTTCATTTGATTCATTATACTTGCAATACAAGTATAATGTTACATAGAGAAGCAGCAGCAACAACACATCCATTTAACCACCAAAGTCTCTTTTAAGAGCGAACCAAATCTTTTTTTAAACTATTTTCAGAATGGGATAGGGAAATGCTGTAGTTCAGGGAGAAGGAGCTGAGAGTGATCAGAATGGTGAGTTTTGAATTGATTTGAATACTTACTTTTGCTTTTTTTCTCTACTTTAATGAATCATTGTCCGATTCAGACTCATTCAATATGTCACACTTTGGTTTCTGAAAAAGGTCAACAGTTACGTAAATCTCGTCAGTCATGTTTATTGTGATAAATTCCAATAGGTCTGGATGGCACATGGATATCGACTAGTGATTTGCCACTTTTTGAAAAGTGCCGACCCATGGTGATATACTGTAATATCAACACCCCCATGTGATCTGTTTTGACCAATCAGGAGTATTTAAAATACCCATTTTATAAATGACATTTAAAGAGTGGGCCTGCTGTATTTCCGATTCGATACGCACAGGGAAACGGAAGAAAGGGTCCATAGACAAGTTCATTTCTCCAGTGGTTGATCCATTTAAAGGTCAAGCAACTTCCAAAGTGTTATCATTTTTGGCCATCACTGGTGTAGGCAAAATTCCCATCTGAAGTTCTTTATAATAAGAAGGAACACCAGTTCCGGTGAACACATTGTGAGTCCTGTTTACTGAAATGCATCCAGTTCCTAAATTCTAAACTGCAGCTTTGTGTCCGATTTGGCAGCCTCTGTGACATTCCACAGTCTGGCTGTACCATACTGTAGTCCTTGTCCTTGGTGACTGATGAGTGTTTTATTTCATGGGAGTCCTTGTTTTGATCTTTACTTTGCTGATCTCCCAGTGACACTGCCGATTTCTCTGAGGAATATCTCCAGAGACCGAACGGCGCTTATAAAAGTTGATCACAGTATTATTGCAGTTTTTACTGTACAATGCTTTCCCCAAAAAATTACCATAGTTTATACTGGTTTGTCATCTTCTTTTAATATGCTTTACCATACCTCTGTGCTTTACCATTTTTTCACTATGCTGTATTACATTTTGCTATGCTTTTACTGTGGGGAAACTTTACGGTAACCCCTTGAGTGGCTGTAACAGCAGGGAATGGATTTAACATCACGAGCAGGGCTTCGAGCCATTCATCAGAGAGCAGACTGTCTGACTCGCTGGCAGGGTCAGAGGACCCTTCATTAAAACTACATATTCATGAGTGGAAGCTTTCGCTCCCCTTAAATCAAAGTTGTTTGCTTCACAGGCACTGGCAGGCCGGGGCAGAAGAATTTCACCCTGAGTGTAATACAGCACAACTCAAATCTGTGACAAGGCTGTTTCAGTATGAAATGTCCTTAATAGCACACTCATTTACAGCAGCCTTCTGTGCATTCTACTTTACCAGAAAACAGAACTTATTGTTCTGCTTATTGAACTGTTTCAATACTGAGATGCTGTCTTCCAGGTCTCTGCTGCACTGAGATGTGAAAATAACCGTTATGAAGGTGTCCCAGAGTAAAAGCATAGCAAAGTGTAATAATGCACAGCGAAAACATAGGAAAGCAATGGTAAGTTCTGTAAAGACCAGTGAGGTATGGTAAAGCATATTAACAAACATGGAAAACCAGAGTAAACTGGTTAATGCCTAGTATACAGTAACCGTGGGAACACTGCAAAAATACAGTATTACCCACAGAGGAACAGTGTGCAAGATGCAGGGCAGTAAGAAAGACACATCTAAATACAGGGTATACAGCATTACCCACAGAGGAACATTGTGGCAGGCAGGTAACTTGTGTCAACTAAAACTGCCATGAGAGAATGTACATAAACTGAACTGTATACAAGGTCTGCATTCATTCTCAAGGCTTGGTTTTGGGAGCAGTGTACTAAACTGCACCAAGGAATTCTATTTAGTGTAAAACTGGCTTTGGTAGTTGGATCCTTAAAACCATTTTCTTATCTTCCACCAAAATCAGGACCAGGTGTTATACAGTGTAAACTTTGTGGGATTGCAGCCTGGTGATTGTTTGCAAATGTTGGCCTATACGATCATTTTAATGACCAAAGCCTTTCATTGTACTGTGTAGATTGTTAAACTGTGCTCCAAAATAATTCTCCTGTAATATTCAAGTAGGACCTGGCGTCAGGTTTTCATTTTTTTCAGACTTTGTTAGTGCAAGCTCTTTGAGATTTATAATCATTGGGATTGCTGTCACCGCAGCATTTCCTTCTTAATTGAAGCTCTTCAGCTTTCTTAAAGGATAGTGTCAGCAGTGGCTGGGCTGGCAGCGTTGGGAACATCTGTGCCAACAGCACCAAGCGCGTCTCGTCAGAGTCGGGGCCAATTCATTCAAATCAGTTCTTTAAAGGAATTGGCATTGGTATTTTAGACACATAATAATGGTTATGAGTGTTCAGCTGCTTTTAATTTGAAAGCAATTTAATTGACTAACAGTGACTTCAATTGAAGTAATTTGTTGCCACTGTGAGAAGCTCATTGTAACAGAATACTGCTGATTGCAATTTTGATCAGTAATGCTTTGGAATTGATTGAAAGGGAATGGGGATTGGGATTGGGATTTGGAATTGATTGAAAGGGAATGGGGATGGGGATTGGGATTGGGATTTGGAATTGATTGAAAGGGAATGGGGATTGGGATTGGGATTTGGGATTGATTGAAAGGGAATGGGGATTGGGATTGGGATTTGGAATTGATTGAAAGGGAATGGGGATTGGGATTTGGAATTGGAATTGATTGAAAGGGAATGGGGATTGGGATTGGGATTTGGGATTGATTGAAAGGGAATGGGGAATGGGGACTGGGATTTGGGATTGATTGAAAGGGAATGGGGATTGGGATTGGGATTTGGGATTGATTGAAAGGGAACGGGGATTGGGATTGGGATTTGGGATTGATTGAAAGGGAATGGGGATTGGGATTGGGATTGGGATTTGGAATTGATTGAAAGGGAATGGGGATTGGGATTTGGAATTGGAATTGATTGAAAGGGAATGGGGATTGGGATTGGGATTTGGAATTGATTGAAAGGGAATGGGGATTGGGATTGGGATTTGGAATTGATTGAAAGGGAATGGGGATTGGGATTGGGATTTGGGATTGATTGAAAGGGAATGGGGATTGGGATTGGGATTTGGAATTGATTGAAAGGGAATGGGGAATGGGGATTGGGATTTGGGATTGATTGAAAGGGAATGGGGATTGGGATTTGGGATTGATTGAAAGGGAATGGGGATTGGGATTGGGATTTGGAATTGATTGAAAGGGAATGGGGATTGGGATTGGGATTTGGAATTGATTGAAAGGGAATGGGGATTGGGATTGGGATTTGGGATTGATTGTGAAAAGGAATTGGAAATCAAAAGCAGGAATTGACCATGACCCTGGTCTCGGTCCTCACTGGCTGCTGGGGGATATCTCTCTGATTAACAATTTTAAATGTTGGTGCTAAACAGAACCAATGCTTACGAGATGAATTATTATTATTATATATATATATAATATATATATATATATATATATTTTTTGCCATCCTTCATTGCAGACACCCCAAGTATCACTCCTGGTCTCACACTCTTCTGCTCACCTTCGAAAACGTCACACAACATACAATGCATCCATTCCATTTAGTTATAGGGTAATGGTGACATAAAATACGTCCATTCCATTTAGTTATTTTAGCGTAATGGTGCCAGCACACTAAATGATATACCGGTTAATTCAGCTAAACTAAATTCAGCTAAATAATACTATAGATAACAAGACAGTGTTGTTAAAATGGTAAGTTATATCTGTGGTACTAAAGTGAAGTGACACCTGCTGTGCACTCTGATTATATGCATTGATTTCTGCTTATGTGTTTCTCTCTCCTTTTTGACCTGTAATGCAGCTCTCCTGCTGCTACAGCACGGAATTGCTGACCCAAGGGCATGTTCTAGTAAACTGAGGTAAAATAATTGGGGAGGAAAAAAGAAAAGAAAAAGGGCTATGAATATAAAGGTTAATATTTAGTGGTGGAAAATAGAAAGCACAACTAAAATAGGTCATTTTTGCATTTGAATGCAGTGCAGTATCAAAGCTGAGTTTTAATCACCAAGGCATGTGTAGAAGGAGCGCATTGCTCCAATGCTGGCTGCACAGTGTGCTGCAGTACCTGCTCTTCAGCTGCACACAATTGTTGCCCTTTTACTTGTTTTTCCACGTGGGGTTTCAGCAAAGGCCTTTTTTTGTACGCTCCTCATGGGGGGCCATCTTTATTTAGCTAGCATTTTCTATTGCCTACTATTTGAGCCATGTAGTTTTCTACATAAAAGAAGCAGATGACCCTGATACTTGTGTGATACAGGCATCTGCAATTTCTTTGTGTCAGATACAGGTGAATAAACAACACTGAAATGATGTCACATTACTATGATTTATCGAACTATTGCTCTTATTTGACAATGTATTATATACAAAAAAATGTTTAGGGTGCTGTAAGAAACAAGCTGATTTCAACCCCACATACGGACAGCAAGACCACTTGTGTTAAAGACACCCCACTACTGTGTATTTTCAAGGTTTGAATCTGAACTTTACTTTGTAAATTGATAGTGTTGCACTGTTTTGCAGATCAGAAATTTTAAAACTTCCAGGCAAAGCAATATAAAAGGCACACGCACGCACGCATGCACGCACGCACGCACGCACTCACACACGCACACACACACACACGCACACACGCACAATGCGCTCCCAAGTTCCTACAGTACTGTACCTAGCCTCTCAATTAATTCTGGGTAATTTACTGTTTCACTAAACTGTCCTCTCTGCCTCTCACTTTAATGATTGGTAACATTGTATAAATCTAATATGCCATAGTACAACTGAAAATATTGGATTTCTGTACTCACTGGCCCATGGCATATTCCATGTATGCACTGTATGTGTGAATGAATAGATAGATGAATGAATGATATAGGTGTGGGTGATATCGTGGCAGTTTGCATTCTTAAAACAATGGAACAAAGGGAGACCAGAGAGAGTTTCTGATTGGTTAGTCATATCAGGGCTGAGACCATTTGAAATGGGTGTTAAGCACTTTCTCCTGTGTCGGCCAAGCTCAGAGT
Organism: Acipenser ruthenus; assembly: GCF_902713425.1. Lineage (NCBI taxonomy): Eukaryota > Metazoa > Chordata > Actinopteri > Acipenseriformes > Acipenseridae > Acipenser > Acipenser ruthenus. The sequence goes on along the minus strand of NC_081201.1, from coordinate 20,363,309 downwards.
AAATTACCATGATTTAATTGTGGGAAAACTAGTCAAGCTCCCCATGTTGTTTAGACTGATTTAAGTTACCCTGATTAATTTGCAGACTTAACTACTCGGAATACTCAACTGTTAAAAAATGATTTCCATTACATGAGAGTAGATGCTAAAACTTCATGCTGATTTGAAATCGGCTCTCGCCAAGATAAGCACCAACTAAGACGTAGCTTTACATCTGATGATGTAGATATCCTTTGGCCCGTTGTTGATGGCTGAAGTGTAATGCTGGCTCCAGGGAAGAGCTTATTTTGCTTCCGCAGCACATCAGCATACACAATGGCTGCGATGGTGGCTCCGGGGATCAACCACGTTGCGGTCTCCCCAGCACATCAGCATGACAACCGTCTGGATTGAGCTAAGTAGGGTACATCTCTGGGGTCTTCAAGTGGGCACCTTCCGTCCTCTGTGTTTCGTCGACTAGCCCACGACACCTCAAGAGGGCTTGACGGTGATTCTGGCGTCCCAGAATCACCCCCCTCCGTCCCCCACTCAACTAAGCCCAGCTTACTTACCCATAGATTAGCGTTGCTTTCTTTCTATTGTGCTTGAGATCCCTAGTATGATTTACATAGACTATGTAAACATTTATACATATGCACCTTGTTTGTTTCTTTGTTTCCTAGGCTGCTGGTTGTCATGTGCTATTATTAAACATGGTCTCAATGGGGCTGAGCTGTATGTAGAAATCTTCTAGATCCTGGATTGTTTACTGATCTGAGGGCTCATTGCTGTGATACTTGGGTTATCGGTTCACCTTCTTAAAGGGCGCTTTGTGTTAATCCTGCTGGATTATTGATGAGAACTGGAAGCCTCTTCACATAAAGATAATTCCACTCCCTTTCATTGACTTCCTCACAGAGGTTTATCCCACTCCCTTTCATTGTTGTCTGAGTGAGTCTTCAACTTTTTAATGAAGTTGTTTCCTAGCAACTAAAATAATAGTTTGGTTTACTGTAGCAGTTTGGTAATTTACTCATGTTTATTTCCCTGACCTGACAAATGGATCTTCTTTCTTCCCCAGACCTCCCTTTGGGCCTGATCCTAATCCGTCAGAAAGCCCTGGTGGGAAAGCTGCCCGGAAACCACGAAGTCTATAAAATCACCAAGATCGTCGTAATCCCGCTCTCAGACGATGAGCCACAGGATTTAGAGCTGGAGGTGAGAGCTTTTAGTCCCAGAGAGAGAGAGAGAGAGAGAGAGAGAGAGAAAGAAAGAGAGAGAGGCAGAGAGGCAGGCTTTTGCAGTTCTGGTAAATGACTGAGTGATTTTGGATGGATTTTAGCCTTTTTAATTCCGTGGCTGGCCACAGAACTCTGGGTGATAAACAAGGCTTTGGAAAACCCATCTCCTTCCCTCTATTAAACACTGTCAGGAGTCGTGTATTGTCACACGTCCCTTATTGTGTTTCTATGGATCATTGTAGGTCAGATTTAGTCTCGTGGGTGTGTGACCTGCAACAAAGGAATTGATTAAGTGGCAGACATCTAATGTACTTGAAAATAGTTACTTGAAAAAGAAAGAACCAAATATGTGACCAGTCAGTACAAAAATATGTGACCAGTCAGTACAAAAGTATAATACCATTGGGGCCAGTGATAATGTTCCTAGTTCTGCAGTAATACAATTGATTCTAATTTGGTTATCTTAATTAGGCCACATAGCCTCAAAGTAAAGCATGTGGGATGGTTACTGCTTTGAACCTGAGAACTTAACAGTGCAATCCTCTTACTGTACCTTCCAGTCTAGGGGTGTGGAAGATGGGAGAGACCGTGAACAGGTAAAGTGGGCATGCACAGATAACTCAGCAGATAACTGCATTAAGCCACATAAGAGTATGTGTTCAAATGATATAGAATATGCAATCCCCAGTTGACGTACAACTTTGGTAGTATGCTGAATACAGAGCTTCGGTAATTTGATGTGGAATACTAATCAGAATTTAAAATGCATGTAAACTTGCTGAACGACTTTCTGATTGTCTTTTCAGGTGTAATCCGTGTTACAGGTCTTGTGATTGCTTGACACCTGAGCAGCATGGTTAAACTAATCAATACGTTAAAAACAAGTTAGACACTTGGTATGGGAGTGCAATATCTTAAGCAATATCTGTAACTGAAGCATGTATCTGCTTTTTTAGATTCACTCAATACCCTTTGTTTCAGTCATCTTGGCGATGTGTAACGCACCCCTGTGTACTAACAGAGGTCTGAGAATCATGTTCTCCAAGTACATTTGGTACACCAGAGTGGAACCATTAACCTGCACCCCCCCCCCCCCCCCCCCGAGAGTTTTGCAGGGGGACAGGTTAATGGTTACACTCTAGTGCAGTGGTTCTCAAAGTTCTTTGATCGCGGACCTGGATTATTATTTTTTTATCTCGGCGGAGATAAAATGTTTATTGTTCACACAATAAACAGTATAGCTGAGGGCTCCCGAGTGGCGCAACAGATGAAGGCACTCTGCCCTATAGCTTGGAGATCGGTGGATCAAATCCAAGCTATGCCACTGCTGACCATGGACGGGAGTTCCCATGGGGCGGCGCACAACTGGCTATGCGCTGCCCAGGCTGGGAGGGGTCAGGTCGGCTGGGGAGTCCTTGGCTTATCGCACACCAGCAACTCGTGGCTGGCCGGGCGCCTGCAGGCCAGCCTGTATGCAATTCAGAACTGCGTGGTCCTCCAACGCTGTAAGTTCTGGATATGGCTGCACGGAGGGCTTGCAGAGCGAAAAAAAGCAGACTGCTGACGGCAACAAATTTAAACTCGCAATAAATATACTCGTTGTTGTGAGAGGTCTTTGTAAAGAAATGGTAATCGACTTAAAAACAGTCTTGAAAATGTAAACAGTCTGTTACGATAATTCTGTGCTTCAGTGCATAGTTCGGCTGATCAAGAGTACTCAATTTTGTTATGTTCGCCTCAGTGCTGGTCTCAATTGTTCCGTAAACAGTGCTGACATAAACCGCAATGATAGCCTGTTAGTGACCAAGCATTTAAAAATGCCAATAATGTATTTTTGTATTGTTGGTTTCTCCAGATCAGCAGTAGTAATGTGCAAGTAGTTAAATTTGTCTTTGCCTCCTTTTCTATATCTTTTCATTATCAACAAAATACGTGATTGGCATTTTTAAATGCTTGGTCACTAACAAGGCTAACCTTGCAGGTTATGTCAGCTCTGTTTATGGAGCGATTGAGACCACCACGGAGGCTTCATTCATTTTACAACAAATAGAATCTTGTTTGTATTAATTTTGTTCTCCAAAGCGGAAGGATATATAATAAAATGTTGAGTGCATGTGAGCGCAATACACAAAAACTCCCTTTTTAGACACTGCCAAGCTATTTATGATGGATAGTTTAGACCTTTTTTAACATGGAGATATTCTCCATGTATTTATTTTCCTAATGCTTCTGTAGCTGAGTTTTTTTAAGGTCTCAAAATTTGGGTTTGCAATGGGATCTATAAACTATGCTGCCTCTTCCTTCCCGTAATTATGTAACCTTTCCACGGACCACCTGAGGGGAGCCGGCGGAACTCTTTACAAAGCAGGAAGACCTTCAAGGCAGTGTCAAGGAAAGCAAAAAAAAAAAAAAAACACATTTTCCTGAGGCACTGCTAAAGCGGGAAGTCGAGATTAATTGACACATTTTTTTGTGATTTTAAATAAATAAATGATTTTAAAAAATTGACATACCAATTTGATCACACTCAAAATCAGAACGCATACCCCTCTGTTTTAATGTACTGTGCAAACCTAATCAGCCACCAGCAGCACTTCTCTGTCAGCTCATGGTTACCAAGTGACAAATCGTTCCCCTGATTAGAGGAAGAGTCTGCTTCTATGAAATGGTTTCTATGCATGATTAACTGGCGAGCAGAAAGGATGCATGTTTGGGAAGGTGATGATAATGATGATGATGTCTGTCTCCTGCATACAGCTGTGCAAGAAGCACCATTTTGGGATTAACAAACCTGAGAAGATCACCCAGTCTCCAGATGAGTCCAAGTTTCTGCTCAAGACCCTCAGCCAGATTAAATCCAATGTGGCTGTTCCCATCAAGAAGAAGGTGAGTAGCGACCGAACACCTTTAAAACGCATCACTGTTCTACTGGTGAAAGGTACAATAAACAGGGTGCACACTATTCAATCATTTACATGTCATTCATGTCATTTGGTTTCCAATTCTCCAATTCCATTTTTCCGAACGTTCTTGAAATTTAGACCATTACAAGATGCTTCCAGTTAGTTCCCCTGCAAGGGCTTTTTCATCATCACGCCATGACATCCTAGTGCGCTATACAAAGTTCAAAACAAACCACAATAGCTTAATGTATAATACACTCAAGTTAAAACCAAGTATATAAAAGCGCATTCCAAAAAGTATGTTTTCAGTTTAGACTTAAAATAATCCAGTGTTTCTACCTGCCTAATGGTAACCAGTTGATTTAAGACGACTTTTTGGAACAAGTATAAGCCTTTTCTGATCTCAAAGAACGAATAGGAACATACAGAGTTAGTAGTTCTTGGAAATAGGATGGCGCTAATCCATGACGGACCTTGTAAGTTATTACAGCAACTTTTAAAATCAATTCGGTAGCTCACCGGTAACCAATGTAAGGCCCGGAGCAATATGTTGAGAACGATGAGTGTGAGAAAGCAATCTGGCAGCTGCATTCTGGACAAGCAGAATCCTTCTACGTTTAGTGGCAGGTATACCAACAAACAAAGAATTGCAATAATCTAGACAAGTTATAAATGCATGTATCAACATCTCTGCATCTCTCATATCCAGCACAGACTTTAATTTGGCAACATTTCTCAGATGATAAAAAGCAATTCTGATGACAGAATTAATATGGAAATCAAAAGAAAGCTTGGGGTCCAAGATAACACCCAGGTTCTTCTCTCTAGTGGAAGGTAAAATGGAATTGCCATCAAAAATAGGTGACATATAGAAAAAAATAGAATAATAAAACTGAATAAAACAGAGCCCTGAGGATGGCTGCCAAAGCTGCCTGTTACTCTGCCAGATTAGCGCAATTTTGGTTTGAAAGGAAACACTGTTTACATTTGTAAAATGAATAATACACCGCTTTAGGCTACTCACAAGCCCCTAAATGAAATGTCTGAGGCAGTGGTATAACTTTGGTTTAAAAAGTGGCGAAGATTGTTTCTGTAGCTGGGGCATAGAGTAATAAAATTTAAAATAAACATTCATTTCATTCAGATTGGCGCCTTTGCGGTCGTGAACTCCCTCTTCCAAAGACAGTAGGGGGTATTACACAGGTACTCTACGACAGTAAGATCCCAATGTTCAAATAGAAAAGAAAAAAAAACTTGTAGAGTCAGTTCTTTACTACCAGGCTCTGCTTTCTCCTCTCTACTTGAGATTGCCCACAATGCATTGCGCGCCAACACTGCCTCAGTTGATTGCTGTTTCCGCTGGGTCCTAGTGGAGTACTGCTCAATGTGAGGGGAAAATGTCCCTGTCATTGAAAAAGTGAGGGGGGACGTGTTCCCTGTGTAAATTATGCCGATGGTCTGAGTGTGTTTTTGCTTTTTGGGGGTGAAATGTAAAAAAATGCCTAATCACACAAAAACCCCAGAAGAATATCCCCGAGAACATAAGGATTTCATTGTGGAAGACAGCAATGGAAAAAAGGTACAATTGAAAAAGTGTGCAAGTACTGTCAAGTTACTATACATATTGTGACAGAAAAAAACGAAAGTAATCGAAAAACAATATTTTCATGCAGTATAAAAAACAATTTACATATAACTCAAATAGCTCAAAATAAGCACCGAAAAAGGAAATTAATAAAAACTGAAAAACAGAAGCCCTAATCATAACATATCTTAACAGCATTTTAGAAATGTTTTTACATGTATGCAAATCTATGTTGTGAGGTCCCTTACAACCCCAGGGTAAAGGCTCTGCTTCCAGTAGATTACAATCAGACCTCAGTGTGTCCTTTACATTGTGTGGTTGACCTGCCTTTGTTCTGGTCTGTTTTATTGAGTAAACTCAATGCAGTACAAACTGAACTGGACAGTGTCCTGCTATAGCTTGCCACGCTGCTGGTACCTCTCCACTTCCTCTGCCGTAGGTTACATGCTTTGTAACCTACAGCACAGGAAGTTTGATAGGGAGTATTTACACCAGCTTCAAAGTGTTTTATCTGGCTTTGTTTGTGTCTTTATAAATTTGATCACTTGGATTTTTAAATGATTCTTATGTCTTTTGTATCTTTGTTTTGTATTGTCTTTGGTCCCCAGAACACTGTGATTGAGACCTAGGTCTATTCTTCTAGTAACTAACTAACTAAATATAAATACAATAAACATAATGCAACCTGAATGAACCAGTCAACAGATAGACTGGATATGTGTGTCTGCTTGAAGGGGTTCTAGCTAATGAAGTAATCCCATTAAATCTTACCTGTCATTCCATTCACTGTGTAGGCATCATATATGCACTAATTAAAGAAGCATGGAATTTCATTAAAAAAAACAAACATCTTGTAATATACTATGCTGAAGAAATGTCTGTGTGCATGCCTTAAGTGAAAGCATATCTCTGTCTGCAATGCATGTCAGTAGTTTTGGAAAGTTTCTGGTTGGGTTACTGAGAGCAGAGACAGCATTGAGGGGGCTGGGGACAATTTCACTGTCTGGGGAAAGAGAAAGTGCAAGTGAACGCTGAATTCCTGGTCTTGCAGGTCAAAGAAAACAAGGAGAAGGAGCGCCTGGAGAGGCGGTTGCTGGAGGAATTGTTTAAAATGTTCATGGACTCGGACTCCTTTTACTACAGCTTGACCTACGACCTGACAAACACCGTTCAGAGGCAGAACGACAGGGAGAAGACCGACAAACCCCTCTGGCAGAGGGTAGGAGAGAGAGGGGGGAGAGGGGGAGACGCACACACCCTGCTTTACAGTTATACACAACATTTCCCATTACCTGTCCCCCTGAATGATTTGTGCTTTGGTCTCTGTCTCTGCTTTTATATATAAACCATTTTAAACAATAGGTAAAAGCTATGAACAATTCCATAATAACGATATATTCAGATAAAATAATACATTACAAAACCAACAATAGATAGATACATTCCACTATACTCAATTGTACCTACTCAATGCTAACATGTATTAGCTCATTTTAAGGCCATATCCTTACATTTTATTGTAGTGCCAATTTTAAACAATATCATCTTTTAACATGTATTTGTATTATTTGTCACATCTCATAATGCTACACACCACACTGAAGACTGAAGTTGTTTCAAGATGGTGCTCACTAAAATGAGTGACTTTGCTCAACTGCAGAATATTGCTGGTTTGATTTGTTGCTCATGTTTTTACTTCTTTCCTAGGTGGATGACAGATTCTTTTGGAACAAACACATGGTCCAGGATCTCATTAACTTGAATGTAAGTTCTGAAGGGTTGAGAAAGCTGTACTTCCTTTGGAATCTCAAGTAACGTGTTAGAATTATTAAAGGTTCCTCAGGGGCCTCGTTACCAAGGTATCTGATGTGAACAGCCTAGTGCTTTCCACTGAGGCGCAGATTCCTTTTTATTAGTCAAATGGATGTTTTCACATCTTCCCTAAAGAATATTTGTCAGTAATTCTAGCAAAGTTTCACCCTTTTTCCAAAAGGAAATACAAACCAAATTATTTCAGTTTTATAAAACTAGCACTCCATTGCGAAAGATGAAGTTTTCATTGAGGAAATTTGTTTCTGGTGATGTATGATAATTTAGGGAAATCTAATGTGTGCTTTAGCTTGTAGGACAAGCTGTCACTTGTGTTTATTTCAATTAGCTTTATATTGTTCTCTTCATTGAGTTTTCAAAGATGTGTGCTTTTCAAAATGTCTACCTTGGTTTCTAACATAAATCTGCATGACATTTCCTTTTGGTTTTACACTGAATAAAAGCATCGGGTTCGGGTTAGGGTTAAGCGATTTTCCTTCATTGTGATGGGGTCATTCGCAACACAAAGATTTCTGGGTTCTAAATATTTCATTTAACCCCAACCCGATGTGGTCAACCCGATCTAGATGGGGTCCTTTTATTTATTTATTTAGATATATGGATAGATGGATGGATAGATATTATTTATTTTTGAAAAATCCTTTATTTCAATCAATAAATCAATTTAATATTAAAAAACCATTACAAAAAACCATTACATACAAAACACTCTCCATTACAATAATTACAAACACATTATTAATTTATTGTCTTCCACCAAACACACCACCTCCCCAATTGCCCAAATTGTCTAAAACATTTCTAGCTGGTGCACAAATTTATAAAAAGTACAATCAACTTTAATTCTTGCGGTTACCAATACTTTAAAAATAGGCACTGCCGCATCAGTTAAAACTCTGTTCATTTCAATACTTTTAAAAATAGGCACTACTGCATAAAATTTACCAATTGACACAGGTTTTTATTTCCTTTAACATTCTTCACTCCATAAATAAAAGTAGTTTGAGTAAAGCTCAGACCCAATTCACTAAACAATTCATTTAATAACTCAAACAAAGGCTTTAATCGAGGACAAAACAAAAAACAATGAAAAATGGTTTCCCTGGTCAAGCAAAATTGACATGTATCCTCTCCCCCAGGCTGAATGATGGAGAGAAAGGAGTGGGTGGCCACAATGGTGTGCAATACTCTCCACTGTAGATCCCCCACTCTTTTAGGCACTGGTGGTCTATACAGGTTCCTCCATGCAGGTGTGATGGAGAGCTTCTTCCCCCTTGCTTTTATTTTCTCCTACAGTCCGCTTGCAGTGCTTCACAATATGCCCTTCACAGCCACATTTAAAACGTTTCATTGTTTCAGAAGATGCAAAAACAATGTATTCGCTACCATCCACCCGAAACCTGAAAGCTACATTTAGCTCTCCATTCAGGTTGTTCAAAAGCGTATATAACAGTTTTCTGAAACATGCTTTAACTCAGAGGATTTACAACCCAGAAGAATCATTGTAAAGGAGGAATATTAGATATTGTTATTTTCCTAGCGGGAGCTGCAAGAGGCAGAACAGACACTAACACTCTGTCAGTAACCAAGCCTTGCTGAAAATTTCTGAAACTATTGTTTCATTACTCAGGAACACTACAACAAACTTGTTCATACGTGAAGCCGACTTTGTCGTTGTCCATCAAATCAACAGTACGAAGGTCACTCTTGAAACCAGGACTTAAAGGATGTGTTGTAGTAAGAATACCTTTGTTAAGAAAGGGGAACAAGACTAAAAGGCTAAAATATGCACAAGAACACAGAAATTGGACTATGGAACAATGGTCAAAGGTGCTTTGGACTGTTGATGGATGGACAACGACACCTGTACCCTTCTGCCAGTTCTGTTGTCAATTCAACGCTTGTCTTCTTTCTATTCCTTAAGGATATTATCTTCAAGTATTGCTCATCCTTGTTAGACAGCTTTTTGGATCTTCCAGTCCTTGGTTTGTCAATTACAGATGATGTTTCTCTGTACTTGTTCATTATGCTTCGGATACCACACCTTGAAAATCAAGTGATGTGAGCTATTTCACTCAATGTTTTTCCTTCTCTATACAAGTCAAGGTTGTTGTAATAGTAGAAAACACTAGTGGAGGCTTTGAGTGAATCATTTTTGATATCGTGGAATATACTCTACCACCGTAGAAATATGCTACATGAGCTGTCTGTCTGTTTAGGGTTACGAGCCAGTGCCTTCTAGTGAATCAAGTTTCCTTTTTACACACACTTTGCAGATCTAGCTAGAGTTGCATATGGCGTACAATGTAGTAACTCGAGAGCTGCTCTTGAATTCAAGTCATAAAGCACCTTAACACAGACTATATACAACATGAATTGAACTCCACATGCGAGTCATTTCAAAGAGAAGTAATTGAAGAACCCATAAAGAGAAGTACACATGGACTGAAATGTAATAGTTCATTAATAAATGTCAGCCCCACTTCATTAAGCTCCTCGCAATGCATTTTATGCTCTCTTGCTGTCTGCATCTTTAAATGTGATTTCTGTAATTAGATTTGTAGACAATGGAAAACTAAAGCATCCTTACGATTAATGGTATGTAGTGTTAGCTCAATATAGAAGAATCCCCGGTTCATTGACTGTTCCGATAAGCTGTTCCTTTTTTTTTTTTTCTTTATGGCATTCCCATGTGTTGGTGATTGGAAGAACATGTTCAGTTTAAATAAAACATACATTTTGTCATTCATTTTGTCGAATTAAAAAAATTAGCATGACAAAACTTAAATATAACTCATGTGTTAATTGTGTGAAACACGTAAGCGAGACAGATTCTGTTACTCATACTGATGGAGCTTTTGATAAAGAATGTACTTTTCATGTTACTTTATAACCTTGACTCGTGCTTCTCTAGATGTATGTGAAAATGTAAGGGTGAGGTACATTCAAGCGATGGGCAGACAGCCTCCATATACCCCCAGTTTCTGACTGATAACTTGTGGTAAAAAAGGTCTTCAGAAAGTTTAATCCCGACCGAATAAGTGGTTCTCTAGATAATGTAGGAGCAAGACTTCGAAGTGTGACATGCATAAGGAAGGATCTGTGTGTATATGTGTGTGTGTGTGTGTATTAGGGCTGTCAGTTAATCACAGTTAACTTCCGCGATTAACGCATTCATTTCTTTGGAGATTCATTTTTTTAATGCACATTAATCACACTCCTCTGTCTTGACCCTCTTAGCACATCTTAATTCATTCGCTGCGTCACCATTTTAATAATATACTTGAGTGCATGCAACGCACTGAGTGGATAGAAAGTTAGTCAGATAACTGCATTATGGAGCAAAGTACTAAAAGTGAAGGACTTGCGAATGGGAAAGTTATTGTGATTTAGCAGTTGGTTCAAACAATTTTAACAGCAAATGATTGAGTTTTTCTGTATAATTCTGTGTAAATAAATATAAAACTATAAAGAAGGGGCAACATCTTAATCAAAAAATAAGACAACAGTTTTTTTATGCTGGGTTGTTTCTTGGATGATGGTGATAATAATACAACGACAATACAATACAAATTTCACTTATATAGCGCTCTTTATGCAAGCATTCCAGGGTGCTTCACAAAAGAAATATACAAAATCCTGTGTAATATATAATCCAAATACAAATAAACAGACCCAAACAAATACGTTTTCAAGTAGGATTTAAAAGATTTAATTGTGCTAGCATTCCTGATATGAATCGGGAGCAAGTTCCAAAGACTAGGGGCATTATAACTAAATGCTGTTGTTCCGACAGAGGATTAGCATGTTCCGATCTCAGGGAACGACCAGGGACATTTGGGGTCAGCAGATCTTGAAGATTAGAAGGTCCAAGACCATGTAAGGCCTTATAGGTAATAAGAAGAACATCATTTTTGAAAGTCAATTGTACTGACACAGACATGATGGTTTTCAGGTTTGGAGTTAATCAAGTAAACCATTTTTAAACGGAAGCAGTTTGAAATTTAATTTGAAAATGTAGGTCCGGCAGCCATTTTGTTTAACAAAACAACACCATTTTGCCATATTTGAATTCTCTTGTCACGGGATGATGCTACCAAGTTGGGAGTAAGTTGGTTAAATGGTTTTCGAGCAGAAACAGTTTGTTGTTTGGTGCGTGTTTTGGCAAATTTGCTGGCAGCCAGTTAGATAGTAAAATGTATCGCAGCAACTTCTGCTTCGCAAAGTTGAAGCGGGTTTGGTTGCTGATGATATATGCCAAGTGTCAGATCAATCACTTCACTGGTTCCCAAGAAGAAGATTTCGAAATGTTTCTAAAAAAAAAATGCGTCAGATGGCTATTTTGATTCAGGTCAACACATATTTTTTAAGAGTTAATTGTATTGATATAGTGACAGGGATGATGCTTGTGAAATTTGGAGTTAGTCAAGTAAACCATTTGTCATCTGAGGCAGTTTTAAATTTAAGACGTAAATGTCTGTCTGGTGGCCATATTGTTTTACAAAACATCACCATTTTGACATATTTGTATTCCATTGTCACCAGGACGATGCCTACCAAGTTTGGAGTTTGTTGGTCAAGCGGCTTTCAAATAAACCCAGTTTGCTGTTAGGGGAGCGTTTCAGTAAAATTTGTGGCAGCCATTTTGATAGTAAAATTTATCGCAGCAACTTCTGCTTTGCATCCTTGAAGCAGGTTTGGTTGCTGATGACATATGCAAAGTTTGAGATCAATCGGTTCACCGGTTCCCAAGAAGATGGAATAATAATAATAAGAAGAAGAAGTAGAAAAATCCTAATAATAACAATAGGCTTCCCAGCTATTCTGGCTGGGAAGCCTAAGAATAATAATAGCATCAGTAATAAAACAAACTTGAATGAGATGGATGCAGTAATTGTATCAATTAAATATGCAATTAAAACCAAGATGAACTAAGATTACAATGTTAGTTGTATCTCAGGCATGAACAAGAGTTTATTTGTAGAAAATGGTGGTGTTGAGGGTAGAATTAGTAGCAGTGAAGGTGATGTCTAAAAATGAAATATTTTTAGAGATGTTCTATGTATACGCTATATATATATAGTCAAAAGTATCTGGGCAGTGAGAAAATGAGAAAAACCACAAAGAAAGTGATTTCTATCATTTCTGTTTTTTTCTCTTTAACTGCCAAAATACTTTTGTCTGCGACTGCATATGTACATACATGCCTATGCCCATGTCCCCTATATCCCCCAGCAGCAGATGTGTGATCATCAGTTCAGTTTGGATTGAACTGTTTGAACCCCTCTGAAGGTCTATTCAGTGTGACTCACTGTCGCCCCCTGTGTGTGTGTGTGTGCAGGACGTGCAGGCGGACTCCTGGATCCTGCCTGTCATCCAGGGGTTTGTGCAGGCGGAGGAGATGGTGGTGAACTACAGTGACAGCTCTGACGAAGAGAAGAGCAGCCCTGAGACCTCTCCCCAGGAGCCCCCCTGCGTGGACGACATCTACCCCCGCTTCCTGGTGGCACTCATCTCCCGGAGGAGCCGGCACCGTGCAGGTACCCACAGCGCCTCCTACTGGACAACTGCAGCACGTCTGCAGAAAGATAGCTCGGATGATTCTGTTTCATAATGTCCTCTTAAATTCAGTTTATTTTCATATTGCACAATCCTTAAAGGAGTGCTAACCGATAATTCAAATCAATGCTTTTTTGCTATAGATAAACAGCTGCATACTGCTGTATCTAATTCACATGTGATCCAGTGAGTTTGATCAGGAACCAGAAAGCAAAACTTTGTATCGTTAGCATCGTATGCATATCCCCCAAAAAATGTAGGGAGACAACCAGGATAATCAACAGGGGTGCAGTTCATACTGGCAGCAATGTGAAGTCCTCTTCAATAGTAAGAGCTCCTCTGTATTCTGTGTTAAGGCCACTGTGACAGGGTGACCGGGCGGTGACGTCAGGCAGAGGCAGGAAGGTAGGAGCTGCTCTTCAGGCCTAGTTTCTTGGCATAGACATATGTAAAATAGGCTAGAATAGACAGTGTCTTTATTGAAGTAAGAGCCAACGCCATCAAGTAATCAGGCATTTTAGATTTTCTGTTGTGTTGCCGGCAACACACAGCAGTGCACTAGGTAGTGCTGTCGCTTACTAACGTAAAAATACTTTGACTTATCTAGCTTATGTTTCATACATTATGTTAGTGACAGGCAACTAGAACTGAAGAGCAGATCCTGAACTCAAAGCACCTCAACACAATATTTGAGTAATTACAAACCAAGCACTCTGGAAACATCATAAGGAGGTAAGGAGACAGTAATTAAAGCTTTAAAGTTCAACTTCCAGTTTACATTAAGGGTGCTTCTAGCTGGCTCCCGAGTGGCGCATCCAGTAAAGGCGCTCCGCGCGGAGTGCAGGATGTGCCCTATAGCCTGGAGATCGCAGGTTCGAATCCAGGCTATGTCACAGCTGACCGTGACCGGGAGTTCCTAGGGGGCGGCGCACAATTGGCTGAGCGCTGCCCGGGTAGGGAGGGCTTAGGTCGGCAGGGGAATCCACGGCTCACCGCGCATCAGCGACCCCTGTGGCCGATAGGGCGCCTGTGGCTCTGCAGTGGAGCCGCCAGATCTGTGTTGTCCTCCGGCACTATAGGTCTGGTGGCATTGCTGTGGATCTGCAGTGCGAAAAATGACGGCTTGGCAGGAGCACGTTTCGGAGGACGCGTATTCCAGCCTCCGTTTCCCAAGTCGGCGGGGGTGAAAATCGGGGTAAAATAATTGGCGACGACTAAATTGGGGTTAAAAAAAAAAAAAAAAAAGGGTGCTTCTAGCTGTGGCGCGGTCTTGGGCTGCATTTTGTAGTCAGAAGCACTTGGAATATTTTATTTCCGTTTTCTCACAGCAGTGAGTGTTTCTGTTTCAGTACATTATTACTTCCTGATCAGCCTGCTGGAGACTTCAGCTCCACTGCAGGGTCAATGAAAATGACCTTCGAATGATTTAGCACAATTTTATATTGACTTCACACTGAAACTGCTGCGTTTTTGGACTCTCATGTCATGGTGGAAGATTAGTTTCTCTAATGTGTGTCTATGAATTAATCAATATGGGTTTAAAGTAGATTGGATTCCTTCAGTTTTTAGCTGGTGATACCAAGCCCTAGGATTTTAAGATGTGGTATCCCATAGTCACATTCGATTTTATACTGCGTATAAACGTATAAATTAAATGAATCGCTGTTAAGGATTTGTCAGGATTTTTGTACAGATCCTGTACATAGAAGATGCGGTACAATTCTAAAGTTAAAAAAAAAAAAAACGCATTTTTATGCTTAATAGCCATTCCTGAGAACAATCTTTGTTTTTGTATTAATAATCAATGAATGTCATGTGTAGAGTTTCTCTTATGAGAGATCATTTGATACAGCAACCAGCACTTCCACCCACTACACAGCGTAGGCATCCATTCCAATAGGAAGCAAAGCAAACAAATTAAAAAGGGCTCCCCCCCTCAAGTCACACTGAAATTTGTTTAGAAAAAAGACTTTGACACGCTTGTCTTGTTTTATAACCTGTGGAAGCTGTCTGGAAATAATGAATACAGTTTAAAAAAACAAAACAAAAAAAAACACAGTTCTTGAAGTGTACAATCATGGGAAAGCAGAAGGATCTTCACAAGGGATATGATAAAGGCTGCATTGACCAACTACTGTCTCCTGGGTGTTCCTACAATACCAGCATCTACACAAAACAACTTCAGCATTGAGTTCTTTAATAATACGTTGAAAGTGAGCCAGCAATATAAGCTGTTTCCTCTCCAGATGCGTGGTGCCCTGTTCACGCTGTGACTGGCAGCGAGGTGTCTAGGGTGGTAGACACTTAGGTGTTGAGTATAACCAGCTGGTGTCTGCATTACAAGAAACCTGTCTCTTCAGAGAAAAAATGAGGAACCCCAGGGCTTCAAGCCAGCCAAGATGTTAAAATAGCAAGACAAGATTTTCAGCTGATGACACCGTCCGCTACAACCTATAAAGATATGACAATGTATTGTCCCAGGTAAACTTGATTTCGAAGATAATACACGACAAAGCACATATTCCATAGTTATAGCTATTACTATACATGGCTTGAAACTCTAGCCTGGCTATCAGAAATACCTTCAGTGAATTATATTGTTTAAATGACCAGGAGCCAGGAGTTTACTGTTAAATACGTTGTTCCTCCCTTGTAGCTGTACGAACAACTCCTATTGGTAAACCTACAGACTCAGGTGTGACCTAGTCATCCTGGCATCTGGACATTTTAACAAGGGAAGTTCTGAAACCCAGGACAAGGTGCAGGGCTAGTGTGAGTTTCATGCTCTTATTACAGGAGTTATCCAACCTGGAATAAGTCTTACCTGTTTGTACTTTTAATGAAGTGATTCAGAAAAGGACCAGGGTAGCTGAGGAGTGACTGACACATGACTGTCTCCTTACACTTCTATGGTGTTTGTAATCCTGCTGAGTGGTTTTTATAGCAATTTCCATGTCCTTTGTTGCCGCCTGCCATAGTCATATGTAATGTTGACTACAGTAGATCACTCAAAGTGTCTTTATATTGGTACACACCAGCACCATCTAGTGTATAGCTAGTGTATTGCCAGCAAAACAAAAGGAAAGTTGATCCAAAGCATATCATTAGTGCTGTCTCTCACATCTATAAAGACTCTTGATCTGGCTGATCAAGACTAACCTATATCTGTGGCAGGCAACTAGAACTGAAGAGCAGCTTGTGAACACCAATGAAAGCATCTTACACTTCAGAAAAATACACAAACACTGAGTAATTGCAACACCAAATGAAACTTGACGTTTGTTACTGTTTTGAATTCAGTGCATGTGCTTTTGATCCAGGGATGCGCTATAAACGACGAGGGGTCGACAAGAACGGCAACGTGGCAAATTACGTGGAAACAGAGCAGCTGATCCACGTGCACAACCACACCCTGTCCTTCGTGCAGACTCGCGGCTCCGTGCCGGTGTTCTGGAGCCAGGTGGGGTATCGCTACAATCCCCGGCCCCGACTGGAAACGGGTGAGTGCCGCTTCGCTGCCATCCCAAACTGCACTTTAATATAGATTGCATTTGGAACTAATTGTGTGCCTAAATTCAGATTTTCTATAACAATGATTATTGAAATTAGAAATTATTGGAATAACTAAGGAACCTGTGCTGGATGTATTTCTTTTTGTCTGTTTCCCGTTATAAAAGTTCCCCATAGTAAAAGCACAGCAAAGTAAAAGCATGGCGAAGCCCAAAGAAGTGTGGCAAATCATCTTAAAGAACATGGCAAACAATGGTAAACTATGGTAAATGCATAGGAAAACTGCAAAAATACCATGGTAAACCCTGTATATTGATATGCTAACAGTATTTTAATCTAAGATAAGGCCTTTTGATTTTCAGTTTTTTTTTCTAAATCAATTTTTACAGAATTCAGAACGAATTCAGTCAATGCACTCTAATGTTAGAGACTTTTGAACCACTTCAGTTTTGAATCTCACAATGTTCTATAATGTCACTCTGAGATTTGTAATTTGACTCATTAACTGGTACAACACATCTGAAGGCACTTGGTCACATGACTGCGGTGGTTCAGAGGGATTCACCTGACACTGCTTCACGTTTCCTTCAGATCAATCACTGGGATTGTGGTGTGGGATTGTGCTTACCAAGGTTGGGGGTAGTTCCAATTCCTTTTTAAAATCAATTCCAACACATCATTGATCAAAATTGCAATTAGCAATATTCTGTTAAAATGAGCTCCTCACAGTGGCTACACATTACTTTAATTGAAGTCACTGTTGTCAATTAAATTGGCTTCAAATGAAAGCAGTTGAACAATCACAACAAATGTTACATTAAGGTATCGAAGGAATTGGGAGTTGTTTTTAGAAAGGATTTGGAAATTGAATTGCAATTGAAAAACAGGAATTGACCCCAACCCTATTCTAATCAAAACAAGTCTATCCAAGCAGCAAAGGAAAAGAAAGGAATGATTTGAAAAAGGAATGTATTCTCTGTTAGCCTTTTAACTAGCACTGCTGAATGAGATCGAATCTGACTCCATGCTCTCTTTTAACTAGCACTGCTGAATGAGATCGAATCTGACTCCACGCTCTCTTTTAACTAGCACTGCTGAATGAGATTGAATCTGACTCCACACTCTCTTTTAACTAGCACTGGTGAATGAGATCGAATCTGACTCCACACTCTCTTTTAACTAGCACTGGTGAATGAGATCGAAACTGACTCCACGTTCTCTTTTAACTAGCACTGGTGAATGAGATCGAAACTGACTCCAGGCTCTCTTTTAACTAGCACTGGTGAATGAGATTGAATCTGACTCCACACTCTCTTAACTAGCACTGGTGAATGAGATCGAATCTGACTCCACACTCTCTTTTAACTAGCACTGGTGAATGAGATCGAATCTGCGCTCTCTTTTAACTAGCACTGGTGAATGAGATTGGCTCTGACTCCGCTCTCTCTTGAGATCAATGTTGTAAAACAATGTGTCCCCTCAATTTTCTTTCCCCAGGAGAAATGGAGACCATTCCTTTCTTTGCGGCTCATTTTGAAGAGCAGTTGAAGATCTACAAGAAGCAGGTGCGCTTGGCTTCATAAGAAAGAAATATAATGTAGCACCAATTACACAGCTGTCATGGGCTTACCTCGACATGCAGTGTTTTATTTACTGTTCTCCTGCCTGTATAGGATGTTTGCATTCATCCTGAATATTTCTCATTCCGTTTTTTTTTTGTGTTATAGTGATTGTAGATAACAAAATAATTTAATACATCTTGCATGCCACTTCTATTAGCTGTATAGCTCTAAAATGTGTAATTTCTAAAGAAACAGTTATAACAGACATGTATTTTCATTTTAAAACTGGTACTTCTAGGTGCAGTGAGTGAGCAGCTGTATGATGTTGCCTGTTGAGCTACACCAAGCATGGCATGCTGCTGTAATATCAAGAAGCACCATCACACCACTTCCAAAGTCTGCAGTGCTTCTGGTTGACTTGTCTTGTTTCACGCCAGGTCATCATCAACTTGGTGGACCAAAGCGGGAGGGAGAAGCTGATCGGAGACGCGTACCTGAAGCAAGTGCTGCTCTACAACAACCCCAACCTTACCTACGTGTCCTTCGATTTCCACGAGCACTGGTGAGACTGCACTGCACGGCACTAGGAGTTGATTTGATCCACCAATCGGGAGGTCACAGCTGGGGGTTTTTTTAAGAGCTTTATAGTAGCAGGAAAACAATTTGGATTGGATCGATCAAAGAAGGAATATTTTGGCATTAGGTTTTAACTCTCAGCATTAAGGGATTGATTTGAACCCCCCTGTTCCTTGTCAGGATAAGTCACTGATGGATTTTCATTTGATCATTTTAAAGCACTGGGGAATCACATATTTGTCAAGGTCTGTACAACACAATATAAATTACACCCTTTTTTGTGAAAGGAAAAAAAAATTGTTAATATTACAGGACTGGTAATATACATCTCAGGGGCATTTTTGAGTCCTTAAGTGAAGTATATGAGTTGTTTGTTATTTATTTTAACAGTTTTCTTTTACCTAAGCAAAAAAATGAGTAAGTTTAATCTTGCTGTAAAAACCTTGATAAGTCTGGTGCTTTGTCTGTTTTGGCAAGGGGTGTAATAATACTGCCAGGAGACACAATGTTTCTTTGTACACATGTTTAAACCTTGATTGATATCATGGCCTCATTGTAGTTCACCCCTTCTGATCTTCTCTGTCAATACAATACTCTGTGATTTCAGTGATCCAGTACAGTATATTAAACATGACCTGGCTGTCTGACAGACTGCATGGAGTGCATCGATCCTTTTGCTTCGTTAACTGTTTATTAGATATTCCAGATCAGTGGCTCCTCATTTTAGTGGAGGTTTTAATGACATCTTTGAATTTTTACAGTAAAAAAAGCTGTAGAAAAATAACTAACTACTAAACTACTGAAATACCAGCTGTTAAAATGACAATGTGTCCAGTTTCTGATCATGTTCTCAAAATACCCCTATGTGGCTTTAAACCTTTATTTTTTACTAAACCTTTTACTGTAAATGCATGTTTTAGGATGATCTTGCATTTATCATTTACATTTTCATATTGTCTGAAAGTTTCAGCATTTTTTTGTATTTTTGTATTAAATACTGTTTGCAAAAATGTATGTTAAAATAATATAAAAGTATAATACAAATATGACTATAAATGCTAAATCACGGAAATCAAATGTAAATGACAGTTCAAATACTAAACAGCCAATTAAATGCAGCCTTATTCAAAGATGTACAGTAGATTGAAATGAAGGTAAGAGGCAGAACTCAACAACAGCCATGTTAAGACTGTCCTTGTCCTTGTCCTTGTCCTTGTCCTTGTCCTTGTCCTGTTCTTGAACATTAAGGAAAACCGCTCAGTGCAGAGCTGGGCTAAAGTGGCCACCGTTGTAAAGCCCTTGTTTTAAAGATTTGAACAGTGGCGGCTCTTGATAACACCACCGTCTAAGTTATAAACCTGATTATTTTGTGGGATAATGTGAATAAGTAGAGCTACAGTATATACAGTATGTATCACCCCAGCAGGATTAATACATAGTTAAACTGAGCTAGGTCCGCCACTGTTTAGATCATTTAAATAGACTCCGAGAGAGAGCTTCTATCATCAAGATTTTAAAAACTGCAGAATGAATGAATGAAGGGATGGCTGTAGCATTGTCTCTCTCTCACACACACACACACACACCCACAGCACTTATTGATAGATAACCTCTTTCATGTTGGTAGTAAACAGCAGCCCTGTATAGAATAACTCCAGTGGTCTTCAGTTTTCCCACACAGTTCATTGTTATCTTATGCTTATTCACTTGTCAAATGTAACTGACATCTCTGTCTTCTCCCCCAGCCGAGGGATGAAGTTTGAAAACGTCCAGACCCTCGCTGACGCCATTGGTGACTTAATCACAGATATGAAGTGGGGCTGGTGAGTACCAGTCCTGTTTGAATTGTTCTCCAAGCTCTCATTCAAAGTGGGGAAGGGGGGATGGGGGGAGGGGGGCGGGGCTCAGACGCCATTGGTGACATCATCACAGATATGAAGGGGCTTGTGAGTACCACTCCTTTTTTAATTGTTCTTCTTGCTCAGGGGTGGAGGGAGGCTAAGGTATATATTTAGATCATTGCTGGATGGCTTTCATGTCTTGTATTTCAATCACATGCGTCACAACTGGGGAAAAAAAAAAAAAAAAACAGCAAGTCATAAGTTTGTAGTCCTGTATATGAAACTATTTGGTAACTAAACTATTATTATTTATTTCTTAGCCGACGCCCTTATCCAGGGCGACTTACAATTGTTACAAGATATCACATTATTTTTACATACGATTACCCATTTATACAGTTGGGTTTTTACTGGAGCAATCTAGGTAAAGTACCTTGCTCAAGGGTACAGCAGCAGTGTCCCCCACCAGGGATTGAACCCACGACCCTCTGGTCAAGAGTCCAGAGCCCTAACCACTACTCCACACTGCTGCCCACACTACAAAGCCAGCTGCTAATGCTGGTGCTTTTGCTAAACCCTATGTTGATTTTAATGTAAAATGTTGTGCTTTTGTGTAATAGTCTGCTTTTATTTTAAAGTGAAATGCAGCATCACTTAATTTAGTAAATATCATATTACAATTATTTCTGGAGATTTCTTATATTGGAAAATCATACTTTTTTTTAATGAATGACCCCCTGGTCCTAATTGGTTCGGATAATAAAGGGTTCACTATATGAAGTCAGTGCATAAGTAAAAAAAGTCACTGATATCAATTCACGTTATTCTGTAATTGATATGTTTTGTGACAGGGTTATGCGCAGGCTTTGCTGAAGCAGTGTGCTTTGTCTGCAGGGTGGACCAGGCTGGGGTGATCTGCAGGCAGGAAGGCCTGTTCCGAGTGAACTGCATGGACTGCCTGGATCGTACCAATGTGGTGCAGGCGGCTATAGCCCGCGTGGTCATGGAACAGCAGGTAGGGGCGGCAAAGGTACCACTGTCATTTTCACTTCCATAGCTGAGGTGATATTCAGCAGAAGAGAGAGTGGAAGGTTTTATAGTGCTGGACCTCTGTTGAAGGACTTATCAAGGCAGAAGAAGGGGGAAGAACTATTGCTCTTAGTGCTGAGACAAATGCATATAAACACTACTTCAAAAGTACTCTGTGTCAAAAATCACCGAGTCAGAAACTGATAATCAATTCATCGCACGTCACCTGACGTAATTGTGAAGCGTGCGATTTCAGATGGACGGAAGTGCAGTCCGTTTGCAGTCTATTAGCATTTAAATTACATTTTACAACATTAGTGGCAACTAGTCAACCTTTCAAGTTTTACCTAATCCGTTTGGCTCTATCAAATTTAGTATTTGTTCTATACCTAATAGGCAGTACTGGTCATAAATCTGAGCCCACCACCAGAAAGTCATTTAACAGCCTAGATAAATACTGACACAGTACTGCCCGTAGCAATTTGAAATTGAGATTATTGTTTAGCATACTGTAGCCCTTCTAATGATTGCAGAGAATGCCTGACAAGGCACGAAAATAGACTTGTCTTAGAAATACAAGCATTTTGCCAGCTTTAATTACATTAATGATCTGGTAGAAAACAATTATTGACTCAGCGAGCACATTAAATTAAACTAACGGCATGGTGCATAATTAAACTGCATTATGGGATTTCATGAGCAACATATTCTGGAGCAATGAAGTAAATGTATGAAATGTAGCGCAGAGTATAATCATTTGGTAGTGCCTAAAAGAAAGTTGTTGAAACGTCTTCTCAATGTCAAAGTTTATATGTAGTCATACTAAGAGAAGCTCAATTACATTGTATGACAAATTACCACTAGACGCCTGTAATGTCTTTAGCTTCCAGTCATTGCTGAATGTCCATTGAATTTCTTTTAGTATTACTATATAACCCAGTGTTTTCTAGTTATGGGTGCAGTATCTTTTTGGTACTGCTGTTCCAAGCTCAGTTTTAACGAGTGCCCTTGTCGTGTCGCTCAGCTGAAGAAGCTGGGGGTGATGCCTCCAGAGCAGCCTCTCCCCCCGAAGTGCTACAGAATCTACCAGATCATGTGGGCCAACAACGGGGACACCATCAGCAGGCAGTACGCTGGCACTGCCGCCCTGAAGGTAAGAGTGAGGACTGACCCTGCAAAGAGACTTGGCAAGCTCCTAGTGGGCAGAAACTTGTACTAGCACCCTGGCCTGGGATTCAGAACCTCCCTTGTTCAGGTATGGTATTGAAATGACCAGGTGCCAGTTTGAACAGTCAGGCCCCTGGTGTATTAACTGACCGCACTTCTCATCACAACATGAATGACAGGAGTTGACGGTTTAATAACAGGAGTTGTTCATGCAGGTATAAGGGAGGTACAATTTATTTAAATAATGTACTAAGTTAAGGACAGTTTTGAACCCAGGACTGGGTGCAGTGCTTGTGTGACTTTCAAGCCATGTGTAAATTGTATCACAAAAACTTAAGTGTTTTAAACTAGTGTTTAGAAGAAACACATTATACATCATACAATTAGGGGTAAGGGTTTTACTTTGTATCTTTGTATAGTCCACCTTTTAATCACTGGTAATCTGTCTGAGGCTATAAGTGAGATCCTAAGGAGATCAAAGGGAAAAAGTATTCCTCTAAAACACCAAAGAATAAAGCCCAAAGAATGAGCTTAACTTTTTTTAGCTGAAGAGGTAGATATTTGGTTAAAGGAAGTGCTCATAAGTCTGCTTAACGGTTATGACATACAGTTAGCCTCTATAGAGCTCTCAAACATGTCTACAAGAACAGCTGGTATACCAGAGTGTAACCATTAACCGGTCCCACTGTAACACTTGGCCAGGGTGAATGTAAGAAGTACAACAAAGGTGGTATTTCTTAAATACACTAGTATGACCAGGCTGGCTGGTGGTAACGTCAGACTCGGAAGAGAATGGACACAGACAGTTAGTGCTGCAGGGTATGAAAGCGCTGCTTGCGCACGTTTAATAATAAATAAGCAAAATAAAAGGTTTAAACAAAACAGAACACTAATACAAAACAAAATGGCACAGTGGCCAAAACAGACACGGAACAAACAAGTATCGTGCTGGTGTAAAACCAGCACGTGTAGCAATTGTTATGAATTACTGTATTTCTTTTATTTCACCTCCCGACTCTTGTTCCACCTCTGAACACACTGTTCAGCCAAAGCTGCAGGTTTTTATATTGTGGCCGAGGGGTCAATTGGCTATCAGTTACCTAGTTTATCCCTCAACCACATTTGGCACGGGTTTTATCATATGCATGGACAACAGCCAGTTTGACCACGCATTCTCACGTTTTTATCTGGATGGGGCATTTTAACCCTATCCAGGCTGTCAAACACTAACAATAAAATGGCATGTTTTTACACACAAACCATACATTTTTAAATAATAATTCAACAAATAATATAATACAAACAGGGGAGGGGTGTACCCCGTCACAACTAGAAACACTAGTGTTGCAGGGGAACAGGTTAATGGAAAAGCTTAGTTAAGAGAACTGTGATATTGTATACCTACCAAGCCTCTTTAAGAGAACTGTGTCGTTTCAATCTCTTTAAAAGGGGGACTTTACCAGAACGGGTGAGAGGAAGCTGGCTGGTGTTATGAAAGACGGAGTGAACTCTGCAAACAGATACTACCTGAACCGATTCCGGGACACCTACAGACAAGCTGTCATAGGTAAGGAGCCCCGTTCTACAGAGTCGGCTAACTGTATGTCGCGTGATTGTGTAGTAACTGGGGGCGTGTGGTTTCAGATGGATGGAAGTGTAGTTGCGATTGTAATCCAGAACATGAATAAAACTTCCACGCAATTAAAACGTAGTGCACAAACAGCAAAGTGTAATGAAACAGTACCTTCACAAATAGAGCACTCGACAATATATCAAATATGTGTTTTTTTTCTTTTCTTTTCTTTTCTGGTGACTAATCAACCTATTTTACTATTTTTATATCAGCTTTTTGACTCAAAGTAGTAGTCATTCTACCAGCAGTGTAAACAGCAAGAGTATCAGGTCACAAGTGCAATGGTCTCTGCTTATCCCCCAGTAACTGCAGAAAAGCAACACTTGATTCAACACAGTTTTCAAGGCATTCATTAGGCAACCAACAGATGTTTGGTTTGTTTGTTTGTTTAGTTTTAGTAATATGTATTTTCATCAAACCAAAAACATACAAGTATATTAAAAATTGGTGAGACTCAAACATTATGTCAGAATAAACAAGCAAGTTTAAAAAATAAATCTCAATTGGGTGTGATGAACAGCTGTTCATGTAAATTATAATTGGATGGATTAATTGGAAATCATTTTTGCTTTGAAGGCTTTTCTCAAGTTGAAAACCAATGAGCACAGTTTTTTCAGTGATTTTAGCAACAGAGAAATATTTTTGCTAACATTTTTGGTATATTATGCATAGTATATTCATTTGTAGCAAAATACTTTAGGGTCATCAGACCTTTTTTTATTTTTAAAACATAGTTTTTATGGAGATGGTCAGAAGGCTTATTGTATTTTTGTCATATGCTTGAATACACTCTTATCTTTTACTCAATACAGGCAAATGTTTATTCGCACAAGTTGACATCAGTGTGTAACCTAGAGTATATGGCAACTGACAAATTCAATCAACTGTTATTACAGTGCATGTCTAGTGTTATTGAACATAATGATAAAACTCAGCAGGGGATTCATAACCCTGGCAATGTGGAACTGGTACTTGAATTGTAGTGAATGTTTAACCATATTAACAGGGCAGAGGCTGGTGACAACACACACCACTATTGAGCATCTTAACCGCTATGCAAAAGAGCCAGACTCAGCTGCAGATGGTGTTATAGAGCTTTCAAACTCATCTTACCAACGGGAGTCAGAATCAGTCACGACAGGGCATCACAATACACTGCCTTTAGCATACATTTCTGACGTTTTAATATTGCTGGTAATGTCCCTGCTGTGTGAGTGACCTCGAGAGACCTGTGTCTGTGTGCAGATCTGATGATGGGGATCCCGGTGACAGAGGACCTGTACACAGTCTTCACCAAGGAGAAGGAGCACGAGGCTCTGCAGAGGGACAGCCAGCGCAGCCAGCAGGAGCAGGTCAGCCTCCTGCTGCAGAACTACATGAGGCTGCTGCTGCCAGAGGAGGAGAAGTTCCACGGGGGCTGGGCGCTCCTCGACTGCGATCCCAGGTCAGTGCACGCTCTCCGGGCTCATCTTAGTGTCACCCTGATGAATGCTTTCCATAGTAAAAGTGTAGCACAGTGTAATAGAGCACAGCAAGAGCACGGCAAGGCATAGGTAAGCATTCTAAAGCACAGACGATGGGAAATGCATGGTATAGAATAACCATGGGAAAAGCATGGTAAATGTGATTCCACCCTGGGTGCTAAATATAAAATGTTGCCAAGTACAAAATAAAAAAAATATATACACTGCCCAGCCACTTTTTTAGGACCTGTCTTTCCGATTGGGTTTTGAATCGCCCTGAATTAGGCTGATCGTTTGATGGGACACGCATGTAAAGCTGTGAGAGCAGAACAGCATTGGTATACTAGTGGGTGCACATCGAGCAAGTGACACGGTAGCAAGGACAGTCGTGATTGATAGGCTGCTTCACAACATGGTTCATCATAGTGTATCAGCGAAGGCAAAGCAAAGGAAATGTGGTTAGACAGCCGTGTCCAAAAACAGTTCGTGACTGACCGGGGAAAAGACAGTTAGAGAGGCTTGATGGAGAATACATACAGTAGTTTATTAAACAAGAGTTGCAAGATCCAGCTTTTAGTTAATGTGCTGTTAACAGATGAGCAGTTGATCATACACATTCAGAGCCGTAACCAGACATTTAGTGCCTGGGGCAGGCAATCATATTTCCGTCTATATAGTTAGCAAAAGAAAATTCTTCCATTTCTCTAAAGATCCAAAACAATTTAGAATTTAGCACGAGCCATGCAGGTTTGTATGCCATTTTAAACAAAAAAATAAGAAGGTCATTAAAAATAATAACTAGATTTTGTGTTTCTTTATACATACATATTTTAATGCATTATAAGAGCTACGTACGTAATTATGAAATAAACTTGTTTTATAATGGTTATGGAACGTGCCTTTACATTTCATTGCGTTTATAGTAGTGCTGGTCCTGAAGGCTGCAGGAGCGAATAAATAAATAAGCAATGCGCACCGCAGGAGAAGCGAACGACACAGACATCCCATAATAATAACGCACTGAAGACGCTATGGTGTGGTTTGTGTAGAACCAGGTTCGTGGTCATTAAGACCGTCGCTAAAGAAGTGACACATTCCCTTTTCTAGGGCAGAGGCGCATGCGATCTTCAGATTGGGTTCAGTGGATCTCATGACTCACAAATTGCATATATTGCTGACTAGCTGAATCTCTGATATGTACTTGAATTCTCCTGCTCTCCAGTTTGCCAGTTTAATTCCCCGCTCTGGGCAGGCTGCAGGCTGTCTCATTAGCATGACAGTACAAGACATCGATCTGGGAGAGTGTTTCACTTTCCTGGATCCAGGCCGAGACAGTTGGCTGGAATCTTATGCCTCTGCTTTATAGATGGATAGAACCTGGTGGCAGGTTTTTATGGAAGTTTCTTCATCCTGGCTTTGTGGCCGAGCTTCCAGAGAAGATTTGAATCAGTAATTCTTGTGTTTTTATTGGCAGGCAACCAGTCCTTCACATTTATTCTTGAAATGTATTTGTTTACGACTGTAAGTCGCCCTGGATAAGGGCGTCTGCTAAGAAATAAATAATAATTTATCTCCACTCCATTTGAACTCTTTCAGCTCCATAGAAAGATACATCCCAGCGAAACTGCTGAGCACTCTAGTAGTATAAGAAACATAACTCCTTTAATAACCA
Source organism: Acipenser ruthenus (assembly GCF_902713425.1). Lineage (NCBI taxonomy): Eukaryota > Metazoa > Chordata > Actinopteri > Acipenseriformes > Acipenseridae > Acipenser > Acipenser ruthenus. The sequence continues at coordinate 20,335,759 of NC_081201.1, read as the reverse complement.
GTAAACTACCCTTGTCTTATAAGTTACTACGTTATGTGTAGCTCTGTCTGCTCAAATTGTCTGCAATGATCTCTCTTTTATAAATACACACAACATAGTAACTGCTATTTACCAATGATAACATCTGTACACAGGATACCATTTAGAATTATGACAAACCCCTAACAGTGATTCGTTGATTTCTTGTACATGATTTATAAATGCCCACATGTGTGTACAGTATGTATGCCCCTTTATACCATAAGTTGGTATATCTAGTTTCACGGACTCGAGCCCTATTCTCGTATTCTAGGGTTACGCTTCACTCATAATAAAGTAAACTCATGGACAGCTGGACAGCTAGTGCTTCTGCTATAGCCCTCCTCATTTCCTGTGGATCCTCAACCCCAACTTCTTCTCTTTTGCAGTCTGATTGATGCCACCCATAAGGATGTGGATGTTCTGCTGCTGCTGTCTAACTGTGCCTACTACGTGGCGTAGTAAGTGTCCATTAGATCTGTTCATTCGAAACATCCTGATTTGTGAATGATCAGCGAGTATTATAAAAGACAGACATACCAGACTGTACCACACTCAAAGAATGTATCGAGCTGCAGCCTGACAGACGTGCTCGAGAAATAACTGTTTTTAACTGTAGCTTGAACTAGCTACATTTTTTCAAAGTAATAAGTTACTCATTTTGTTCAAGTAACTGGAAGTAACTATGAAGTGCTTACAGGTGTTATTGACTCTTCACAGCTACGATGACGAAGCTGACAAAGTCAACCAGTATCAGAGGCTGAGTCTAGAAAACCTGGAGAAGATAGAAATAGGTAAGAAACTGCTCCACTCACTAGATCTACCAATCTGAACTTGGAATGAAGGCTAACATTAAAGGGGCCTTACTGAAATACTGTTGGTCTGTTTCAAGAAGACAGGGGGAATACAATAGGAAACCCCAAATGCACCACTGTGTATAAAGACAGTGGGTGGTGATCCATTTAAAATATTTTGGTGAGCTTGATGAACATTTTTAAACACACTGACTATATGCTAAAAAAAAGGTCTAATGTGAAAGTGGCCATGCTGTTTTGTTCAAGAAACTGTTTACCCAAGAAACTAGGAAACAGTTAGCTCACTAAATTGAATCCTCTCATTGTAGATAGGGCAGCTGCAGTCAGAAATGCAATCATCAAACTGTCTAATGCCTTTATACCGCACGGCAATGATTTTCAACTCTGCCTCTCAAGTTGTGCTCCAGGGTGTTTATTTATTTTTCACCAGGGAACAAATTAAGCATTTCAGAACAAGAACCACATATGTACATTCCATGCAGATTACACATATTCATTTATATTCCGATCTTCCAGTGCTTAACAAGGTCCCAACTTCCATTATATAGTGCTCCCTCGCTAGAAGGGGGCCAGATTTATAAGGCGTACTGGCCAGGGCTCCCATTTGGTTTGGTGGTACCAAGGGGACTAATGAACATTACGTCTTGTCACAGTGTCTAACCCTCAGTGACGCACATGGTTATCTCTGTGTTGTACCCTGAAGGCCCTGAGCCCACGTTCTTTGGGAAGCCCAAGTTCTCCTGCATGAGGCTGCATTACAAACACCAGGAGACCAGCGGGTACTTCCACACGCTCCGAGCCGTGACCCGCAGCCCAGAGGAAGATGGGAAAGGTATATGCTTTACACTTGTTTACTTTGTAAAGGAAACCATGTAGCTGTTCTCTCCCACAGTAAGAGGGGACTGAATTCAAGTCATTTTCTGATACCAGGTTTAATTATGTAGGCTAGCACTTAACACCCCATCCAAGGGTTCCTTTGTCCTTGAAAATGGTGTGCCTCAGAATACACATGCTTCTACAGCTTTGTAGAACTGTAGCAGCGCATATCACATTCATAGCTCATTAAAATGTGTGTGCAATAACATACTGTGACAGGGTTAAAACTCCTGACTTCTAAATAGTGTTTACTTTGGTCACCTATTTTGTGTTAACTTATTATGCACTGGTACTTGTTTTCACCTCCATATTCTACAGTTTGAGGGCACATAATTCCACCAACTGCATCTGTAACAATATTATTTTCATATTTGTTTTACTTTTGGTGTAAATGTTTAATAGTGTTGTTGTTAAATGTGTGTTTATTAAATGAACCCAGCAAAGGGTTAAGTTTGAGCCTTGATTTAAATACCCATTTCTATGTGAGAATGTGAATAGAGTGGAGAAAACTGTAGGCCATGAATGGGGGTCCAATTCATGAATTATTCAGTTTGTTGAAATGAGGCAGGTGTGTATAAAAAGCTGCAATTCAGCTGTATGTTCAGTCTTTTAGAGGATGGGGCATAGGAAGGAGCTCACGTGGGTTGATGCTAAAAAATAATCTGTTTTATTTTAATAAGTCTCAATAGCATCTCTATTTCAACAGATGCCTGACTCCCAGCCTCTTTGCCTGATCGGTTGCGCCTAACCCTAACCCTAACCCTAACCCTCACACAGGGGATGTTAATGGCTTTTTTAAATAAACTATGAAAGATTTATTCTGTAAAAATGAACATGATTGTGGGACACTTTACCCTCCCACAGTTAACTGTTTAGAGTTAAACATGTTTATTGTTGTGTAATACCTTCCTTTTTAAAACAATATGCCAATATGCCTGGCTGCTGTAGCTGTCAGTTCAGTTTAAGTTGGCGAGAGGCAGGGTTCCTGTTGTGAACCACATTGTGCAGGCTTCAGTCCTCTGTGAATCTGAACACATTACTTTCACAGCGATGACTGCAGCGTCTGTAGCAGAGTTTAAAAATAACATGATCGCGTGGTTCAAACTGGTGTGTTAGAAGATGTGAGGGCCAGTCGCAGGCACATAATGTAAACTGAGGAGTGCAGAGGCTTAGATTTTATACTGGATATACAGAATATCAGAGGGTGCTTTACAAGCTGATATCCTCATAGGCTGAGTGGGGTGAAAATCAGCTTGTATCTTACTGTATCCAGTACTATATTTAACATTTAAAAAGATTATCAATGCAGTATAGCTAATGTGTATGTGATGTCATTTCTATCTGATACAAAGAATACTATAAACAATATTAATGTGATCAGATGCCTGTATCGCATTAATATCGAGATCTACTTTATATTTTATGATTTCTATTGATTTATAAAAGAAAAAAAAATGAAAGCTGCAGTGTCCAACATTGCTTTTCACTAAATTCTAATAGAAACTTAAAATGCCATTTTAATTGCTTGTATGGTCTTTGCAATCGTGCTGCTCCCGTATTGACTTATCATTTTTCTCTAAATCTGCCTTTACCTGGCTTTGAGCTTGCCTGGAGAATTGTAACTGCCAGCCCTGAACAGACTTCCTCATTCCATGCATGTGGCAATGTGACCTTGTAACTCCATCGTCAGACTCACTGTCAAGACACCAATCTTAATGCAGAAATGTGAAAGTCTTCAAACAAGCTGTTCAGCAGGAACTGTCAAGCTGTTAATGTGATTTCAGATACTCTTCAGTGCATCGCTGAAATGCTGCGCATCACCAAGCAGGCCATGGAACTGGACGTAGCTGTTGTGGAGAAGAAGCTGGAGAGGTATGTCAGTACCAGGAAGAAACTAAACTAGAGTGGGATAGCGCTGAGTGCTGGCCAGTCTGAGTGATTTTTGTTTTTGTTACGGTAAATCTGACCCACTTAGAGACTTAGCGATTCTTGATTCTTTCTAACTTATACAAAGTTGTTTTGTGAAAGTCATCATGGTGCGGTAAAGTCATCATGGTAACAGATTTGAGCCACTTAGAAACTTAGACACGATCCAACTTTTCAATAGTGTTCGGGACCTTAGTTATTTTTGGAAATTGTGTACAAGTTATTGGTAATCTGGCAAGATCATTTGCCAGTAAGGCAGGGTAATTATCTTTGTTTCATAGATCATTTTTGGTAGTGCAGCTAATAAAAATGGATTATCTGTATCTCAATGTCAAAGAGGGTTTAATCTTAAGCATCATTATGCAATCCCTTGCTTTGAGTAAGTTGCTTCAAATGACGTTGTGTGAGGTTTGCAGTCATTCTGAGTAGTTCTTATTGCAGTTATTCAAATAATGTTTGTTTCTTTTTTGATAAGGTGCTTGACTATGAGTTCGAGTCGTCTGCCATACACACGTTCGGCTAGATCAACTGTCTTTTATATTAGTAAGCACTAGCACCATCTAATGCACAGCTAGTGTATTGCCAGCAAAATACAAATAATGATCCAAAGTAGCTGATGATGTTGGCTCTTACTTCTGTAAAGACACTAGGCGGATCTAGCCTATGTCACATGTCTGTGGCAAACAACTGGAATGGAAGAGCAACTCCTGAACTGAATAAAAAGTAAGAAACAGTATTATAGTAATTGTGATCGGAACCACTCGGAATTATTGCAAACATCAGAAAACGGTGAGTAGTGGTAATAATAATAATGAAAGCTTACTCTTCAATGCATGCTATGATTGCCTATGCCAGGGTGGTCTTTGCACTCAGTCATGGCCTTGCCTGTATGGAGGAGCCATTTGAAAGATCCATGTCTTTACTGTATCTCTGCCAGCAGCCACAGAGAGAATTAGAAACTCCCAACTGGATCCACTAAGGCACATCCACATTAAACTATCATTGAGATTGACTTCCATGATTTAATTGGCTTAATTACTTACAGCAGTGTCATTGACTAGGAAATCGGGGAATGCAATTGAAATAGTGTGTTTTGTCACTGATGAGGACTCCGTCTATAACAAGTGAAAAATGTGCTGGTCTAACACAGACGAGAAGATATTATGCGGCAGGCACTTCATTAGCGTTATCCTTTTAATAATGATTGATAATTCCCAAGTGGAAAAGGTCTTCTGATTATCTGGGTCCCATTTGGGAAGTAATACATTGATAAAAAACAAACTATTACGGATAGGAGAATTACCTTGATTGCAAATTAAATCATTTTTTGCTGGGGAAGTTTGTAAGTATGTTTTTTAAATTTCTCGTAACGAGAATTTTGTTTTTTTTTGGTGTTCAGTTATCCTTTTATCATGTTTACAGTCTCTGTTGTTCTTATTGCATTTACTCAAATATTTAGTTTTTTTTCTATTTGGTATCGTCTGTGCTAAGGTGCTTTGGCCTGAGTTCAGAATCCGCTCTTTGTCACAGACATGTAACACAGGCTGGATCTGCCAAGGAATCTTTAAATTCGGGAGCACCAGCGCAATGTAATTATTATTATTATTATTTATTTCTTAGCAGACGCCCTTATCCAGGGCGACTTACAATTGTTACAAGATATCACATTATACATTATTTCACATTATACAGATATCACATTATTTTACATACAATTACCCTTTTATACAGTTGGGTTTTTACTGGAGCAATCTAGGTAAAGTACCTTGCTCAAGGGTACAACAGCAGTGTCCCCCACTGGGGATTGAACCCACAACCCTCCGGTCAAGAGTCCAGAGCCCTAACCACTACTCCACACTGCTGTAATGAATACCTGCGGTGGATTAGGGTTCCTTTTGTGTTGCTGACAATACATAGTAGGTGTTTAATAGATGGCACTGGCTTTTATTCCTATAGACAATTTGGCTGATCTAGCCTGTTACATTGTCTGTGGCTGGCAACTAGAACTGAAGAGTAGTTTGTTTTTATATATACATAATATGTCAGAATGATTCGTCATAGAAAGGGAAGGGGGCAGCACATTTTAACAACTTGCTCTTTGAATTCAGAAAGATGACAGGATCTGGGATGGGTGCGGGTACCAGTGCCAGCCTCAAATATATGACCACATTGATTTTTCTTTTTCTTTCATAGCCAGGACAAGCACAGTGAATAACTCTGCATTACTAAATGCACTCATAATCTTTCGGCTGTTTTCAATAATTAGCATTTCTCCATCTGCAGAAGGCACAGCAAACCCCATGAGGACATCATCAGCATCCGGACCAAGAACAGCGAGGGCCAGGTTCTGGGGAGCATGGGCCTGGCCCAGGGCAAGAACTTCCTGCTCAACAAATTCTCCTCCCTGAACCAGAAAGTCAAGCAGACCAAGTCCAATGTGAACATGGGGAGCTTCAAACCCCTGGGGAAGCTGGGCAGCTTTTCTAAGCCAGAGATGAAGGTCAACTTTCTGAAGCCCAACCTGAAGGTGAACCTCTGGAAATCCGACAGCAGCTTGGAGACTTCGGACAGCACCGTGGCGGGGGCTCTCAAGGACCGCTCGGAGTCCGACCTGGAGATCTCCTCGGACTCAGACTCCTTTCACTCCAACGAGTTTCTGCCCAATGAAGACGAGGACAGGCAGCTGGCCGGCTCTCTGGAGAACTTTGACTACGTTCTCCCCAGCTGCGGCATTGTGGCTGCAGCTCCTCGCTTGGGGAGCCGCACACAGTCCATCACCAGCACCGACATCTCTGGCATTCCGGCTCCTCCCTCCATGATCTGCGTCACAGACTGTGACCGCAAGCCGGAAAACCAGCCAGAGAATAATGGCAAGTCTTACGAGCATCCGACACCCTCGGAGGAAGCCGCTCTGATTGATTTCGGGACCCCCATCGATGCCTATTGCCAGCAGTTTGTGCAGGATGCACAAAGCAAAGATCCCTCCATGGAGGAGCTTGGTTTCAACCAACCCCTGCCAGCTTCAGGTCACAGCAGCAGTAACCCTCCCAGAGATGTAGAAGGGCATCCGGAGCAGAGGGATCAGCAGCTGTCCAGGCCTTCCCAACTTGACGTGGCTACCTCTTTGGAAGCCAATCTGCTCTCCGTCCAGCCAGCCACTTCTGCGGCTTCTTCATCCTCGCAGAAGAGCCTGGGCTCTCAGCTGCAGGCCAGCACAGGCCCATCCCCCGCGGAGGGCAACGGCAGCCGGGTGGCGTCTCCCTTCGCCAAGATCCGCAGCTCCATGGTCCAGGTGGCCAGCATGACCCAGGCAGGCCTGACCCAAGGCATCAACTTTGCCGTGGCCAAGGTCCAGAAGAGCCCCGAACCGGAGTCTATTAACGAAGCCCAGCAGAGCGACTTCAAAGCAATGTTTACACAGTGCCAGACAAGGATCATCCAGATTTAGCCTTCTCTGTTTTGGACTTTTTCCCCCAGTAGATTCTCTCTTGTCTGTGTGGCTTCTAGTTAAGCATCAGTAGATATAAGCTTGCACAAAGAAGAAGCTGTCTTAGAGGATTAACACAATCCTGTAGCGAAGATCCCTGCTTCCAGAAAAAGCTCCTTTACCAATGTTTACAGCATTTGTAGTGTAGAAGATATGCAAGGTAGGAGAACGGTGTGACTGTGCCCTCTGTCCTGGCTCAAGAACTCCAAAATGAGAGGTTCCCATAGTTTGGTTTAAAACAACTGTCTTTGTATTTCAGGTATTTACAAGGAATGGTGGTGGATTGTCAGTGCAAATTAGTGCCATTTCTCAAAGCAACAGAATATTATAAACCTCTAAACCTCTAAAGTTAAGGCTCTGATAAACAAATCTTTAGGTTTTCTAAGTTTTAAAATTGTAGTATTTTTGTGTTCAAGTATTCCTAATTGTATTACCAATAGCAATGATGTGACATGTGCTCTTGGCTATTGTCTTTTAGCACAGATGCAAAAAGGATATGCAAATACAGCAGTTTTACAGTATATAAAACTATGGGTATTGAAACTTAGCGGTTGATCTGATCAACCTTTACCACGCTGGCATAAACCAAAACTAGATTTCTTTAAAGCATTTTATACTACTGAGGAATCCCCCCGGATTGCTTCAGCCACTTATTTTTAGGGGTGATCCCGAGAGAACCACAGAGAGCTCGTTGAAGCAATCCAGGGTGCTGTAAAATGCTCTCAAACAATCCAGGTGGTCCCAGCGGGATATGTGTTCGGTAACGGTTTGAATAATTTGTACATGAGAGAGGACACAGGGCGAAAACCTGAAGATTTTATTTTTTTACAGCCTTAACAAATTATCGCTCTGGAAAGGGTACACAGTCACTGAGTCTAACCAGTGTCACAGGAAGTTGGTCAACCGGGAAATAAGTTGACATCATGTGTACTGCGCATGAGCGCATTTCTGAATTTAAAGGGAGGGTTTGTTGGAAATTCAATGACGATTACAGGACTGAAACACCCTTTTTTCAGAAACAAAAACAAAGGTAATTGTGTTTAAAAATGTGATGTTTGTCATCTTATCTATCTAGGTGTAAAATCAATTCATGTTTAATTAATTTTTATCTTCAGATCGATTGCACCTCGCAAATATTTTTTTTTTATTTATTTTACGATTTTATGGTAACAAATTTTAAAACAAAGACGGCGATCAGCCTCAGGCAGATTATACAGGATGTTCAACTATTAAGGATCATAGACAGAAAATGGCATCTGGTATGAACCCTCCCTTTTAAATTCAGAAATCCACGCCCGCGCAGTATGGACGATGTCGGTTTCCAGTGACAGCGACATGCAGCATGAAAGAAGAGCAATAGTTTTCCTCTGAGGGGGTTCAGGTTAGGTTTACAAGTACACTGGAACTGGCACAGTGCCGTTCTAACTGAAGCTCACATCAAGTCCTGCTTTAGACCAGCGCTGGGGCTCAGTGGTCCAGGGACTCTATATCTACTGGCACTGTGTATTGTGGCACCCAGGCTGCCTGTCTCCTTGTTTCAGGCAGATTTTCCAACGGTGACATTTCAAAATGTGCGTAATAGTGCTGACACTGGACAAAATCAGGCTGTTCCTAACTTTAAGGTGTGACTATCACTGCTTTAAATTCTTATTAGTGTCGTTCTAATCTGCCCCTTGTAGATTTATCTTCCACCTCGGTGAGACCCAGTTATCCTGTTACTCTTTCCATTCACTTCCTGTGTTACAAGAAATAGGACCCCAACACTGGATGTGAGTGTAAACCTCAGGTAGGAGCCTATTGTCTGTAACACAGGAAGGAAGTGCACTTATAATGTTGTGACAGGAACAGTGGGTTTCACCTTAAGTAAAAATAAAACACAAAGGGGGGGCTGTGAGAAAGTTGTTAATGAGAACTTGTGTTTTACAGCATTGAGGATTACTCCTTTAGTAAGAATAAGTCTTTCCATTAACTTATGCATTCCCTCTCTAAAATGCTCTGAACTAATTAGTTACCAGAGAAGTAGTTGTATTTTTAAAGAGAAGTTATACAGTGAGCTTGCGTGTTCACACATTCCTGGTAGCTGAAATGGTTGTCTTTACTATACCGCTTTACTAAAAAAAATAAAGGTAATCATGTATTAATATTAAATTCTTGTGTAGAACATGTTTTTGACCCCGCAATTCTCCAATTCAAGGGATAAGAGTTGCTTAATTTTCAAAAAGGTTTCCTGTTGATGTGCTTTGACCGTGACCATGGTTAGAATAGGAATAATAAATAGCGGGTAGTGTTGATCAGTGAGGTTTATTAAAAAACTGGGACAGATCTGCACAGAACAGAACCTATATCAATTATTAGCTGAAAGCAGAAATGTATCAAATATATCTATCTATCTATCTATAGGCAATAGTACTGTCCGAGAGCCTGCACTTAGAGTGCTGTGTATTAACTGTACAGCCCCAGTAGCCTTGTTGTTCTAGAATGAAAGCCTCTTTTGGTACATGTGTGTGTTTTACATTCTCAAGTGTCTTACACGTTGTTGGGTGTTGTACCGCCTCCTGTGTCGTGAGGTCAAGCAGCAGCAGAATTCTCGTCACCTCTGGTATTCAGACTTTTATTGTACATGTTTTAAATGTCTTTATTTATTCCTGTTTTATCACAGTACTGTTTTTTATTTGTTTCTCTTTGGAGTGTTTAAATAAACATAATAAAAAATAATAAACTTCATGTCTTTACATAAGGGGTAAATAAACGGTATGCTGTATTTTAAATTGTGAGGGATGTACAAGGGGAAATATTTTAATAAAAAAAGAATAAACACAGCAGTTCTTTGGGCTTTTTCTGTTTCTTTCTGTGTCTTTCTCTCATTCTACCATGGACAGTGGGTTTCTGCACAAGTGACTGCCAGTGTTTGTCGATTGTACGCACTACATGCTCCTTGAATTGGTTTAATTATATTGAGTAGGTTCAAGCCAGCAAACTCATTTAAGTCAGACCTTTACAAATGCCACAGGAAATTATTACAACTGTCAGCAGTAGGTAGGACGGTAATGACATCTTAAATACTCACGATGATCTTAACTCATGTTTCAAGTTTCCTCAATTGTTCACCCAAGTTAGTAGTTCTTTCTATCTTTTTCAGTCTGTTTTTAAAAAGCTTGTTGGCTTTTTACAATAATGTCAAACATCTGATCTCTCCCACAGTACACCCTGCCTGCCCACACCCCAGGATGTCATTATGGACAAATTGGTTTGTCTACAGGAACAAATCCTTTGCTCTAAGTGAATGTCAGAAACATGCTTACTGCAGATAATATGATTATCAAAAATACTTTTTCAAGACCAAACAGATCACAATAATATCACAGCTGTCATTAACTGTTGCTCAGAGACGAGGAGATAATTGTTTCAACTCTGAGTGCAGTCAGCACTGACTGACCAGTGTGTAAACTGCACAGAAATGAGATGACGACGATAGCTTATATAACTAATTACAACTGATTTAATTTACTGACTAGTTTACACCAGAGGCGTGCTGTCTGAGACATGCTGCCTTGCTGTTAACTGTGTGGAAGGAGAGATACATGGTGTTTTTTTTATCCTAATGATCCCTGTACCTGTATGAAGCATGTCATTGATCTATTTTAATGACTGGGACATAGACTGATTGCCAACTATGCTTGTGCCTGTTTTTTTTAGGTAACTGAAAGTTTGTATTAATTACTATTAGGTAAGCACTGAGCGGTACCTGGCTGGAATGGGTTTTATTTTGAGTTACTAGATAGAGCAGGGATGAGAGATGACATGTGTCAGAGGCTCTGGTATGTGAGTAAACACAGTACAAATAACCCAGTAGCTCTATTATATTAGCATCATTTTTAGCTCACAATTTACAGTGCCTTGCATAAGTATTCACCCCCTTTGGACTTTTCCACATTTTGTAGTGTTACGACCTGGAATTAAAATGGATTTAATTGGGATTTTTACCATTTGATTTACACAACATACTTAACACTTTGAAGGTTTAAAATATTTTTTTATTGTGACACAAAAGTTAATTAAACAAAAAAAAAGACATTTGTTGGTTGCATAAGTATTCACCCCGCTGAGTCAATACTTGGTAGAAACACCTTTGGCAGCAATTACAGCTGTGAGTCTTTTTGGGTAAGTCTCTACCAGCTTTGCACATCTGGATCCTGCAATTTTTGCCCATTCTTCTTGGCAAAATTGCTCAAGCTCTGTCAAGTTGGATGGGGACCGTTGTTGAACAGCAATTTTCAAGTCTTGCCACAGATTCTCAATCGGATTCAGGTCTGGGCTTTGACTGGGCCGTTCTAAGACCTTCAGGTTCTTGTTTTTAAACCACTCCAGTGTAGCTTTGGCTGTGTGTTTAGGGTCATTGTCCTGCTGGAAGGTGAACCTCCGCCCCAGTCCCAGGTCTCTTGCAGACTGAAACAGGTTTTCCTCTAGAATTTCCCTGTATTTGGCTCCATCCATCTTGCCCTCAATCCTGACCAGTTTCCCAGTCCCTGCCGATGAAAAGCATCCCCATAACATGATGCTGCCACCACCATGCTTCACCGTGGGGATGGTGTTCTCAGGGTGATGAGCAGTGTTGGCTTTGCGCCACACATAGCGTTTTGCGCTAAGGCCAAAAAGTTCAATTTTGGTCTCATCAGACCAAAGAACCTTTTTTCCACATGTTTGCTGTGTCTCCCACATGCCTTTTGGCAAAATCCAAACGGGATTTGATATGGGTTTTTTCAGCAATGGCTTTCTTCTCGCCACTCTTCCATAAAGCCCAGCTTTGGGGAGCATCCGGGTTATAGTTGTCCCATGGACGGTTTCTCCCATCTTAGCTGTGGATCTCTCCAGCTCCTTCAGAGTTACCATTGGCCTCTTGGTTGCTTTTCTGACTAATGCCCTCCTTACCTGGTCACTGAGTTTTGGTGGACGGCAGAGTCGCGGTTGTGCCATATTCTTTCCATTTTTTTAATAATGGATTTAACAGTGCTCCGGGGGATGTTCAAAGTTTGGGATATTTTTTTAAAACTCAACCCTGATTGGTGCTTCTCCAGAACTTTATCCCAGACTTATTTTGATAGCTCCTTGGTCTTCATGATGCTGTTTGTTTAGATATGCTCTCTAACAAACTCTGGGGCCTTCCAGAAACAGGTGTATTTAATCTGAGATCATGTGACACTTTAATTGCACACAGGTGGACTCCATTCAACTAATTATGTGACTTCTGAAGGCAATTGGTTGCACCAGAGCTTATTTAGGGGTGTCACAGCAAAGGGGGTGAATACTTATGCAATCGAGACTTTTCAGTTTTTTATTTGTAAATAATTTTGAAAAATATGTAGATTTTTTTCCCCACTTTGACATTATGGACTATTTTGTGTAGATCAGTGACAAAAAATCCTAATTAAATCCATTTTAATTCCAGGTTGTAACAGTACAAAATGTGGAAAAGTCCAAGGGGGGTGAATACTTCTGCAAGGCACTGTAGGTCCATAGTTTATGTTATGTTGTTATGGCCTGTTCTTTTGTGTTTCTGCGCTCAGTAATGTTTTTTTACACTGTCTGTCAGGCTTGAAAAGCAGCTGGTTCCTTTGTTTGAAGTGGGCATCTGGGCAAGAAGTGACGAGTCCTGTTGTGTAATAACTGCATGGTTTTAGGTTCTGTTTACAAATTCATCAATGCCTTTGCTCTTTCTGAAAAACAGGACATTTTTACATTTCTTCACTTTACCCTTTAAAGTTTCTGCAATGGAGACAGCCATCACATTCAACCACCATATACTCAAGTCACCCCACTATCACCCCCACTTCATTGTGAACTGTGTATACTGCATTCGTGTTGGTTTCCAAATTGCTCATGGTGTTAAAATGTTGACGTCTGACATCGCATTCATGAAGCCATTTAAAGATACTTGCTGATTGTTTTGCTGTTGTTCTTTATTTTCACTCTTTGTTTCTGTCTGTTACATTTAGTTCACCTCCTGTGTCTTACACTACCGTAGGGTGCTTGCTGTCAGCCAGCATACAGCATTGACTTTTAACATGATCTGACAGGTTCATTTCCAAGGTTGATTGTCATGAAACCTATTTTAAAAAGCACCACAAAATGGTCCAGTGCTTCTCTAGCCTCCAGCTTATCATCACAATAACCTGCTTGTATCCTGAGCTTTATTTTACATTGCCCTAACTATAAAAGACAAGAAAAAAACTAGGCCCATCCAGACAGGCGCCACGAAGATAATGTTTAGAACTGTTACCCTTAGCAACAGGTCATTAAAGAAGGAAGTGAAGTCAACTTTCCTAGCACATTACCTGCAACACAAAGTTAATGGGGGAGAAAACAAAGGGCTTCTACCAAACCTGGAGCACTTCTGTAAATAAATGTGTCAAATACGGTGTGTAAAAGACAAAGTGATTTTTATTTTCAATTTGATTTGGGTTCAGCTATGTAAATGTAAAGACATGTTTTTAAAGCCTGGCTTATTATTTCTTGCTCTACAAAGACATGTTTCTTTGTATCTCATTTTATAGAAGAGGGTCCATTGTGATCGATGATCTGATTGGCAATCCAACATAATTCAATACACTGTTAAAAACTGGAAAAAAAATACGAAGAAATAAACTTGATCATAACCACTGATAGGCCGGCTCTTAGGTGATACTTTTCAGCTGCCAAGAGATGGGGACTTACAGTAATAGAAACTGGGAATGCTTCCAAAATGAAATGTTTTTTACTGCCATTAGGAATGTAAGCTAAGTGAATCATCTTTGGAACATTGCGTGACTAACAGGAGATGGGCATCGGCTGAAGAACTTATGGGCCAAAATAATATCTGTGTCAGAGTTAAGGCTGACAAACTTACATTAGTTTGTAAACCACCTGTGGTAAACTGAACTGCAAATATTTAAATAAATGTTTATTTAAAACAAACCATTCCCTAACATTTGAAAAAAATAAAAATAAATTATTGGGGGACAACACAGTACTTTTAGTAATAATCAGGCTGTAGCAACAGAAACGCACACGTATGAACACACCACAAGTATGCACAGATGTATTGCACTAAACAAGACTGTCTTTGTGATTACAATACACTATAAAAACAAACTAACCGGAGATCAATTACTGTCCATAAGTATTTTTATGCAGATTTAAATCTGACGTGTACTGTAATGTCTTAACAGCTGCATCGCTTCAGTATACAAGACATATTTCCATCCATATTCTATTCATTTGACTGAAAAACTGGCACATACTTACTCCAATAACATTATATTGGAAATAAAGGCAACACATGCTAACCTATACAAACATTAAATTCTTTAATTTCTTTTAGAAAGTTGCTTTTTTTATTTATTTTTTATATAAAAGAAAAGGATTCAAAATTATTTTTTCGACAGCTTACAAAAACAGTTGAATTATATTTGACAAGAGGTGTTTATAGATCACCTGGAGGCAACTAAATCCATTAGTTACAGAACAACGTTCATAGTTGGGTTATAAGAAAAAAAAAAGAAAAAAAAACCACCCCATAATAAGCCTTTTTTTTTCTTCCTAAGAAAATGTTTTTTTTTTTTTCAGTTTCATCACTAATTATTTTGTATGCCTTTCCTTGGCTGGATCCAGGAGGCTGAGCTGACTGGTTGACGCTGTGCCGTAAGGGATGGGTGTGTGTGGCGGTCACGGCTCATTCCCATTCACACACTTTTGTTGCTCTGTCCGGGTCGTCCGCAGCACTTCCAGTTGCTTGGCCCTCAGCCACCTCTCCCAGGACAGTGTTGCCTGGCCAACACTTAGAGACAGCAATCTATTCAACAGAGAAAACCGAAGAGCATTAACCCCACTGTCATATTGAGAGGACAACCTGTTACACTTCATTACTCAAATTCACCACAACACCACACAAATCAGGAAAGTAGAAACACTAAACAAAAAGACTGAACGGCAGGCAGGGGGTGTTCAGGTCAGGACTGACATGCTTGAAGTACTAGGAAGGAATAATAAAGGGAGGTATAACAACTGATTGTTGGTTAAAACTCCACAGGTCAGACACGTTTGATATCACTCCTGTTAATGTCTGGCCAGAATATAATGGGAGTCAATAGGGACAGGCTCCTGATAATATCACAGTGGTTACTGTCACACTCCTGTTCTCATTTCTTTATTTTTCTATGTTTGTTTAAAATGTATAAAGCGGCTGTAAAATGCTTTTTTTAATGCAATGTACACAACAGTATGAACAATAAATAACTGTTTTCTTATTTTTTTCTTTTTAACAACATTCTGGTTCCTGATCCTTTTTTCATTATTATTTTATTTTAATATTTAAAAGACTTCACTGATGAGTGCAGACTGGGTTTCAGACGGTACCCGACAAATTGCACACATTCGCAAACTGGTCAGTCACAATTAATGTGACTGTTCTACAGTATGACAAAACACGTAATGTGTAATGTTTCAAGAAATAGATCGGCGGTCCCCTGAAGCACCACTGTGTTGAAATCCAGTATAGGTTCATGCTATACATATTGGTACTTCATTTGGCAATGGCTTCTGTTTCGGATACATGCTCTACTGTTCTAGCTAACAGAGTTTTAAAAACACTAAGAATGAAGAGCATTCATACCTAGCAACAACAAGCATTCTGTGGAAGTCCTCAGCCGAGATGCTCTGCGGGTCATCCTTTCGCATTTCTACAAAGTCATCCTCCACAGCCTGGGAAAAAAAAACAAAACATATAAATAACAGAAGTCCCCTATGGTGTAAAATACAGACATACTGTACATCATTATTATCTAACTTGCACGTCAAAAATCATTGGCAAAGTACCAAAGGCTCCTTCACAGTAGTCAACTACCCGAATTATACAATGGGATTGCACTTCTCCATTTTAACTGCTAATACCCTATAAAACTCCCCCCGATGACATGTTTAGAAAAATATGTTTTATGCCAATAAAAAACGTATAAATCAATTATTAAAAAAAAAAAAAAAAAAACACACACAACACCAAACTTGAATCATACTATGGGGGTTTCTTCACTAAACAGTGCTTGCAGAGGGCCAGCAGCATGGAAAGGCATTGCAACAGTTCAATCGTGTACGTCTGTGCATGACTGGAACACAGGCGTGCTTAATGTCTGTTCAAAAACCTAAAACTTGTGTTTTGTGCAGCTACTGTACAATGGGGCATGAAACAAAAAACAGTTAGCAGTATGTAAAGGAAAATGAAGATTTGGGTGAAGAAATCATAAAAGGAAAGACAGAAATCGTAGGCAAGTACTGCAGAGTTGTAATTCCTGAGAGTTACACAACTATACATAGTGTACCTGCATGGGATATGTTTACAGTAGTTCATCTTACAATGGGACCTGGGTTTTCTTTCCTCAATACTACTAGGCAGACATCTGCACTTTTACACAGTGAGTTAACCATTTATAATTCTGTATGATAGATGTGTGTAATAACGACTGTTAGAAACCTACATTTAGTGTATTTGAGTGGTTTATTTTTTATCCCCAATAATAACCGATTTTGGTAATTAAATAAACAAATAAATAAATACATAAAAACATCCCCAAACCGAATAAAAAAAGATAAAACCTGAAACAATTAAAAGCGGCAATTACACAACAATCTGACACTGCTCTCCCATTGTTTTCTAGAGGCCAGCTCTTCTGTTATTGCTCAATAATGGAAAAGACAACACTAATTAATGACACCTGTTCTAAAACCACTGCTTACTGATGAAACGCTTCACAGGGACGCTCTGCCCATGACATTGCGCACCTGCATTTCCATTACTTGTTGCCAGGGCTAAACAAGCCAGTGTGGAATAGTAGGTCAGAGCCACCTACATTTCCATTGCTTATGTTAAGTACTGGCTGTGGATTGTAAAACTGCATCTGTTAAACCTAATCAACACTGGCAAGCTTGAGATGTTGTTATTGTGCATCATTATTACTGATACATTTAAATACCTGCCATATGGTTAGATTGAACTTTAAGGTTCACTGACCACAGATATACTTAATTTTAAACTTGGTGCCTTATACCGATCTCATTCTTGTTAAGTTTAGCTACAAGATTATACAACAAGTCTTGCTGCAGGCAGTGTTTTTTCAGTGAAGGAAAACTGGCAAAAACGAAAAAATAAGCATTTTCCATAACGAAGTAGTAATAGAAAACTGGAAAATGTTTAAAAAACTCAAACGAAAAAATAAAACATGAAAAAGGAATATTCTGAGTTGTATAAATAACGTTGCATGAAAACGCAATATAAATAGCACAGCCAAGCTGCAATGACTTCCTGCTCTGTGGCACTTATTAAACATGAGCCTTGATCGAACATGTGACTCACAGCAGAGTCCCTCCCCCATAGTGATAATGGGTCGTGGTATGATTTCGCGCTGCAGTACCCGGTTATGTGCAATAAAAAACATCTGCAAAATTAACAAGCAGGTGATGAAGGGAATGCTCACTCTGGAAGCATTTTGAGTCTTCAATTAAAAGCGACAAAAGCATGTGCAAAATAATTAAGGAAGATGGTACATGTGTGGCCAAGACCTGTATATAGCACCTACCTCTCAGGCATATGTGGAGCACATTAGTTTGTGGGGATTTGACGGTAAAGCAGAAAACCAGGGTTTTTTTGAAGTTCACTTACAATAACTGGCATTGTTGCCTAAATCACATGGATGGATGTATTTGCAGTCAAAAAAGAGCTGGAATTTTAAGCGATTCTTTTTTTTGTTGTATGCACTGTGCAGCAACTCGGCATGAACGTAAAAAAGTCTGAATGAAAAGATACTGAAACCTGAAATATATCTATGAATTTAGTTAACTGAAACAAACTAAATCATTTTAAATGAAAAACTAAAAATAGAAACAAAAATGAAATAAAAACTGAAACTGAAAACATTGGCTGCAGGTATTCGGGTCGGGGAGATGTTTATTAGTTTGCTACTGCAACTGCTTTTTTTTTTTTAAAAAAACAGACTTTGTACTGCAGTGTTACTCCATGACGCATCACCGTGTTATGTATGAGAAACTGGATTTGCTTTGTCTAAATTCAAGTAGAAACTTTCATTGGTGTCAAATTATCTTTAACCCTTTGCGGTCCTATGTCGGACCTGGTCCGTCATTGCAATTTTCCCTTTCCGGTCCAATGTCTGACCCTGTCTCTCATGAATACTGATAGCCCGGACACCACATAGATAACACGGACATAAACAAACAAGATAGCTGCTTCTGCATCCAGTGCTCAAAAGAATACCACAAACATTTGCACAGCTTTTTTTAGATGTTATAGTAATAAAATAATGACTTGGATCACATTATTGGAGATTGGTGATAAAACGAGTGATCAGGAGATGATTTATCGGTATGCACTACTATGAAGAGGTATGTGAAAAATACAGCGAACGAGGGGTGGGGCGAGGCTGGAGATGCAGTACTGAGTGTCCTGATGATATGCAGTGCATTTTAAACCTGTTTTACTGCGAAAAAAAATACTTTTAAACAGCATGTCTAAAATAAACTGCGCTTATGAAAATAAATTGGACCTGACGCGCCTGAGTCGCGCTGAATAAATGGACCGCTAAGGGTTAAGTGCATACACAAATCAAATGCTTGCCTCTGAACAATCTGTTACAATGTTATGTTCTTATGTTCAACAACCCATTCCATCTCTTACGAAGCTTATTTTGCTCAATTATGCTGGAATACGCCTCCTGCTGAAATAAGGACAACTGTGACTCTCCCTGTGTGTAAGGATCTGTTATTGCAACACTTGAGAAAAACTTCATCAACTCATGGTGTATGAATCTAACATAGTGTTTATTGTCTGAATGAGTGAATGTGAATCGTAACCTGCCTGTAGTCGTCTGGGACACCTTGGAAACAAGATGTTCCATCTCAAGGGTCTATCCTGGACTGAAAAAGTTCTGCCATCAGTGCTGCTTCACCCATCACACCCCCCCACCCCACAATGGAAGATGGGCCTCTCACCTTTGTTACTTCATCAGAGATGTGGTAATCCATGGTCTTGAGTAAGGTGAGGTAGACACGGAACTTGTTGAGTAGAGAAGGGGGCAGTGCTGCCTGCAGGTTGGTCAGATACTCATCTGTGTTGGGGGGCACAGTCTGGGGCTGGAGAGGAACCTGGAAGTCTGACTGAGGAGAGAGAGAGAGAGAGAGAGAGAGAGAGAGAGAGAGAGAGAGAGAGAGAGAGAGAGAGAGAGAGAGAGAGAGAGAGAGAGAAAGAGAAAGAGAGAGAGAGAGAGAGAGAGAGAGAGAGAGAGAGAGAGAATCCATAACTTCAAAAGGTTCAACCAGAATTCTAAGGTAAAACTCTAAGAAACTAAGTAGACAAACCTTTTCAAAAGACCTGGAGGGTCCTTTAACATATTGAATTACATACCGCTTTGTAGTTCTCCATATACTTAACAAAAAACTATGAAATACTGTAGTACTATTGGCTTCCAGTAGACTTGCGCTATAATTTTGTAGCTTATTTGATTACATGTTAAATAAAAAATCTAAATTATGTTCATATAGTTTTTATTTATCATAGTTTTTATTATGTCTCAATCCTAAAATTCTAGGTGATGCAAAACTTTGCCATAGCTGTAGGCTTGGGTACTTCTGATATGTAGCAACCACACTTGTTAATTCATATATAGATACTTTATAAAAAACCAAAATATCTTGTGACCCTCTTACTTTTCCCTTTTAGTTGCCACTACAATCAGATTGGACTCTGATGCTGGTTTGGCAGATATAAGATTAATCCCCAGCAGTCCCACAAAGACATGAGTTATAAGAACAAAAAAATAAAAAAATACACTATGCGAGTGCAAGGTTTCATTCCTACAGCCATCAAGTTACACAAAGGTCATTCAGAACAGGAGAAATCAATCTGCCTGAAATCTAGTCGCGCGCCTCCTAACCCCTTCCATTAATGGAATCAATTTTGTGTATGGAAGAGCTCTTCTCTTCTTTGTCCATACCGGTAAAAGCGATCTCCCCTCCGATGTGATGAGCACATTAATATTGCAGGGGAATTCCATCCGGTGGTAGTTGAAGTCGTAATCCACTTTCTGCCAGGTTATCAGGTTCCCCAGCGCTGTGATATTCTGTACACCTACAGGAAATACAGAACGGGGGAGGTGGAGGGGCATTGCAATATTATTGCTGAGTGAGAGACTGCACGGTGCAGCACTGTTAGGACACTCAAAGCTAGTCACTGGTACAAGTCCATCTTTGGTATAGTTTGGGCCAGCTCTGGAGGAGACATAATAACTGTCCATCAAGGCTGGTCATTGCTAGCAAATCGTTCATCCCTCTCTAATGGGATCTAATGCAAAAACTGTTTTTAAATGCTCTTAGTTTATTTTATTTATTTTTTTCTTTTAAAAAAACTGCTTCCTTCCAGCTCTAAACTTGCTCCTACTCAGATTCTACTTGTGCCTTCTGGTCTAACTCGCAGTGATAAGTTATCTTTATCTAGATCATTTATGGCTGATTTCACAGACCCGGATTAGCAAGATTAGAGCTAAATCAGGGTATGTGAAACCAATCATAAGGTTTTATAAACATATTAAATCCCTCTTGCCTCTCCCCCCCTCCCCCTATATTTTGTGAATTGCACCCCTACACACACAAGTAGATGTGTCAGATATCATTCTAGTGTTTTACATTTACCACTGTGTGTGCTGTGACGGTTCTTTGTATCTTTTTTTTCCTTGCTCATATTTCTGAGAGTCTACTTTGACTCAGCATTATTGTCAGGCTACATTACTGTCACGTTGCAGAATAACAGAACAAAAGTCTACCCCCTTTTATCTTGCTATTCAAGTGGTTGGAATTGTGCTGTGTCTATTCCCCTGTATGTTGTTCTTGTGTTGTGCTGTGTATTGCCCTGTATGCTGATCTTGTGTTGTGCTGTGTCTATTCCCCTGTATCTTGTTCTTTTGTTGTGTTGTGCTGTGCCTATTCCCGTATCTTGTTCTTGTGTTGTGCTGTGTCTATTCCCCTGTATCTTGTTCTTGTGCTGTGTCTATTCCCCTGTATCTTGTTCTTGTGCTGTGTCTATTCCCCTGTATCTTGTTCTTGTGCTGTGTCTATTCCCCTGTATCTTGTTCTTGTGTTGTACCTATTCCCCTGTATCTTGTTCTTGTGTTGTGTCTATTCCCCTGTATCTTGTTCTTGTGCTGTGTCTATTCCCCTGTATCTTGTTCTTGTGCTGTGTCTATTCCCCTGTATCTTGTTCTTGTGCTGTGTCTATTCCCCTGTATCTTGTTCTTGTGCTGGGTCTATTCCCCTGTATCTTGTTCTTGTGCTGTGCCTATTCCCCTGTATCTTGTTCTTGTGCTGTGTCTATTCCCCTGTATCTTGTTCTTGTGTTGTACCTATTCCCCTGTATGTTGTTCTTGTGTTGCACTGTGTCTATTCCCCTGCATCATGTTCTTTTGTTGTGCTGTGTCTATTCCCCTGTATCTTGTTCTTGTGTTGTACCTATTCCCCTGTATCTTGTTCTTGTGTTGTACCTATTCCCCTGTATCTTGTTCTTGTGTTGTACCTATTCCCCTGTATCTTGTTCTTGTGTTGTACCTATTCCCCTGTATCTTGTTCTTGTATTGTGCCTATTCCCCTGTATCTTGTTCTTGTGCTGTGCCTATTCCCCTGTATCTTGTTCTTGTGCTGTGTCTATTCCCCTGTATCTTGTTCTTGTGCTGTGTCTATTCCCCTGTATCTTGTTCTTGTGTCTATTCCCCTGTATCTTGTTCTTGTGCTGTGCCTATTCCCCTGTATCTTGTTCTTGTGCTGTGTCTATTCCCCTGTATCTTGTTCTTGTGCTGTGTCTATTCCCCTGTATCTTGTTCTTGTGTCTATTCCCCTGTATCTTGTTCTTGTGCTGTGCCTATTCCCCTGTATCTTGTTCTTGTGCTGTGTCTATTCCCCTGTATCTTGTTCTTGTGCTGTGTCTATTCCCCTGTATCTTGTTCTTGTGCTGTGTCTATTCCCCTGTATCTTGTTCTTGTGTTGTACCTATTCCCCTGTATCTTGTTCTTGTGTTGTGCTGTGTCTATTCCCCTGTATCTTGTTCTTGTGTCTATTCCCCTGTATCTTGTTCTTGTGCTGTGTCTATTCCCCTGTATCTTGTTCTTGTGCTGTGTCTATTCCCCTGTATCTTGTTCTTGTGTCTATTCCCCTGTATCTTGTTCTTGTGCTGTGTCTATTCCCCTGTATCTTGTTCTTGTGCTGTGCCTATTCCCCTGTATCTTGTTCTTGTGCTGTGTCTATTCCCCTGTATCTTGTTCTTGTGTTGTACCTATTCCCCTGTATGTTGTTCTTGTGTTGCACTGTGTCTATTCCCTGCTGTACGTCTATGCAACACTGACCTGTGGTGTCTAGTTGACCCTGCTCCAGCACCGTCTCATCCACAAAGAGGGAGGTGTTTCTGCCCAGCTGCAGCACACCACTCACCAGCCTGTTGGCCGCGTAATCCTTCTTGGGAATGAACCTCAGGCTGTTCATGTTGTGAAGAGTCATACACAGCCTGTACGACTGATGAGAGAATAAAATAACCAAATATCTGTAAATTGCTTTAAATCAGATGCTCCTGTCAGTTTATTTTTTTTATTAAGGTAGCTTAATTTACTGATACTGTGCATGTACTGAAATTAGTTTAGTTTATCTGATTACTTTGTTGCTGCATTCTATCAGCATATTGATTGAATTCAAGTGTAAGTGCCTTATCCACAGAGTACACACGCATTATAATATCGGGCTATAATAAACCAGCATACTAAACAAGAGTTTTGTGGTTGTTATTTGGGAGGCTGGCAGTGGGCCCGAGTTCTAGCTTTCATTTTTTGCTGACATAAATCTAGCTAACATTTTAAATTGGAAGTGTGTCCTCATCAGAAACTATTTTAAAATGCTGCCAAACATCTCAGTAGCTTTGCAGCCAACATGTTGATTAATCTCAATATCAAAAATCAGGAGTTGCAGTTCTCAGATGTGATTTGCCACTTCATTCAACTGACCACAGTGACAATGGGGGCACCAGGAAAATAATAAATAAGTGTAATAATGTTCTTAATACATTATTTTCTACATTGTGTCTAATTGTGTAATACATTGGTATCAGTGATACAATAACGCTGTATTCAGCATATTTGTCACAGTAAAAAAATAAAAAACCTGTGTGTAATGTTATGTTCTCTTGGCTGCACAAAAGCAGTTTGGTTTTTCGGTTTAAAGCTTTCATTTCGGTTTTAGTGAAAACCGACTGAACGTCAAAAACAGCTGAAAGGAGTTGAAAAAAAACAAAAACAACAAAAAAAAAACTACTAACTAACCGATCATAACTGACTTGGATCCCTAAACTTATTTTGTATTGTTACACCTGGGTAATTCTGGCACATATGGATCACATTCTGGGGAGGAGTTTTTGTGGTAGATGATGATGAGGACATGCATTACTACTCCACACTGGGGCAGCAGTGAATTAGATATAGGGTATATTCACCCCTGGACATGTTCACATATATATACCAGCATGTGGATTAGTGTTTAGGGCTCTGGACTCTTGACTGGAGGGTCGTGGCTTCAATCCCAGGTGGGGACACTGCTGCTGTACCCTTGAACAAGGTACTTTACCTAGATTGCTCCAGTAAAAACCAACTGTATAAATGGGTAATTTTATGTAAAAATAATGTGATATCTTGTAACAATTGTAAGTCGCCCTGGATAAGGGCATCTGCTAAGAAATAAATAATATAAATAACATGGTAGTAGTTGTGCCAGTGCTAAAGAACAGCTGTGTAACTCTGTGTGAAGGTGGGAACCAGTGCACACATACACACGGTCCCCATAAACTGGTTAAAATATTTGTATAAATGCAAGGATTAAGCCAATTGCAATCCAACATATCTATCAGAGGCTACGAGTGTGTGAAAAAAGATTAGTGCAAAATCAAGGCAGTTATGTTGACCATGTGGAGTGTGACAGACAGGTGAATGACGACCTAAAAATGCCAATTTTGATGGACTTTGACCTTATTTCTTCATCTGGGAAATGACAAGACAGTTAATGTTCAGGGAGGAGCAATGGCTGTAGGTTCACTTGACCTTGAGTGACCCAGATTTTTAGACATAGTTTTTTGTAAGACTGAATTGGCCATGGATTAGAAGCCAATCAGCTTTGTTTATTTTTTTCGTTACATGGCTGTTAACTGTCTCGCACAAAGATGTTGTCCTATGAACTGCTCTTTGGGATTAAGAATGTATTAGGATAAGAAATTAAATCAATCAGAGTGCAGGAAATATGACCGCAACAGTTGGGAACAACCTTTCCTTAATGGAAAACTGCTTGACTCACAACACCGAAGGCGGCACTAGTCAAAATGTTCCTCTATTTTATTTACATTTTACTTCAGAATTTATGATTTAGTGTTTTATGGTATGGATGAAATACTTCCATTAAAAAAATCCTCCTAGAATTTGTTTAGGACTTGCTGCTTCTTCATAATGGATGTATCAATTAATTTCCCAAACCCTTTACTGAACTGCTCCCCCTGCTGGACTAAGGTAGAACAGAACCCCATTGTACAGCCCAGAAAGAATTCTATACCTGCAGTTACGTCTTTGTTACTTACACAGTATTTTGTGGCCCCTATAATAACAGAATATTGATACAACTGGGTTAATTGTGGATATCATTTCTAGAGTTGTTTTATGCTTTACACTGCAAGTTTGCTTAAGTCTACTTTGCTTAGCTAGCACTTTTGAAATTATAATCTTGCTGATACATAGATAGATAGATAGATAGCTAGATAGCTAGATAGGTAGATAGATAGAATGCCCTCCCCCGTAACTAGCACTTACAGAAGGGACCAGTTGTTGGATAATGTGGTAAACATGCTCTGTGTAATTGCTGTTGTGAGGGCAGCCGCTCAGATTCAATGTGAACTTGCCCAACGGCATGACATCTCGTCTTGCATACCTGCAACACAACCCACAGAGCAAAAAGATCAAACATGTGGACAGGATCCCCGACTTTCGTCTTGTGTGAAAGCAAGACATTTACCCACTGCCCAACCTAGCCCCAGTTCACTATTTTTTAGGCAATGCGGCTTATGAGCTGTGACTGGCTGTGAAAGGTCAGGCGATGCGATATTCCTGGTCAGATTTACTCACACAGTGGAGATGAGATGCAGGATGAGATACTCTGCGGCCAGGCTGTCTCCGAGCAGCACGTGGGTCAGGAATCCCAGCAGCTCTGCGCGCACCGCTGGTAGCTCGCTCGCAAAACTGGCAGCATCTGACAGACAACACAACAGAGAAGCAGGTTACATTTCAATCACCCATTTTCACATTAACCCTTTGCGGTCCATTGTCGGACCTGGTCCGACATTGCAATTATTCCTATCCGGTCTATTGTCGGACAATGTCCGACGTCATCAAAAAAACGCAAAAAACGGGTATCTAGTTGTTTTTTCTCCGGAAAAAGCCGAGAAAACCATTCAATGGCCGAGTTGGAGCGACAGGAGCCGAGACAAGCCGATAAAAAAAACAAAACAAAAGGCGTATCTCATGATTAGTCATACTTGCCATTGGCATTCCATATGGGTGGTCATAAGGAAACAAGCTGGATGTTACTGTATCAGCGCACAGAGACTATCACGGACATTTGCAGAGCTTTCTTGAGATGTTATAGTAATAAAATAATGACTTGGATTGCATTATTGAGGAGTTTGGTGATAAAACGAGTGATCAGGGGATGATTGATCGGTATGTATGACTATTATTATTATTATTTATTTCTTAGCATATGTGAAAGCGATAGCGAACGAAAGGGTGGGGCGGGGCTGGAGATGCCTAGTGAGTGCTTTGTTGATATGCAGGGCCATTTAAACCCGTTTGACTGTGAAAAAAAATACTTTTAAACAGCGCGTCTAAAATTAACTGCGCGTGTGAAAATTAATTAGACTTGGCGTGCCTGACGCGCAATTAATAAATGGACCGCAAAGGGTTAAACCCGTTTGACTGTGGAAAAAAAATACTTTTCAACAGCGCGTCTAAAATTAATTGCGCGTGTGAAAATAAATTGGACCTGACGCGCCTGACGCGCACTTAATAAATGGACTGCAAAGGGTTAAAACTGTTCTCTCCCACAGAGGGCTGATTAAGTCATTTTCCAATGTATTTTTTATTACATTGCTTAACACTCTCTTTTTTTTCTCTCTGCTTTATAAAATAAACCCACACAACTGTTTTCTCCCACAATAAAAGGGAGGGACTGGGATGATTTCAAATATTTTACATGCCACTTAACACCCCTTTTAACTTCAGATAACTTGTAGTGGCACGAATATCAGCAATCATTTTTCAGTAAATCAAGGCTACACAATTCATGAGCAAGGATTGAGACAGGCAGTGGCGAGCTCCCAGACTATCTGGAATGCTGAACAAGTCTTCCTATTGCGTTCAATCAATCAAGAGGTCTCCATGCTTGACCATCAGAGATTTACACAACTTTGTAACTACAGCCTATTTTACCCTAATTCAATTTGAGGAAATAATTGCTACCCAAGTGTAAAGGCGACTGTCTGTTTTTAGCACACCATTCATTTTTCCGAAGTATACAATCTCTTTTCTGAAGAGACTTACAGTTTGCAACATAGTTTACCATTTATAGGGATTCACAAACTTTGAATGGTGCAAAATATAAGCATTGTTGTTCTTGTGAATAATCATACAACTACCAGGAGAGAACAGAAAAGGTGAAGGTGATACAGTTCTGAAAAGTTGATCATTTGTACAGCCATACTGTATGTGGATAGTTATTCTATGCATCACCTAATTTAGAATATTAACATTTTGGGGTGCCACTACATTTACAAGATGGCTCGAAATCCTCTTCATTGAAACTTGTCTATTCAGGTTGGCATACCAAGGTTAATACTGGTAAAGAATGACCCACCTCCACCAGCTGTCTGCATGTATTCATTTGCCCAAATACTTAGTAGTGTAGTGAAGACAGTAAAGCTTATCAATGTGATGATCACATTTGTACTCCTTCATTCGGATCACAAAGTCCTTGATTCAATAATGCACCGTCAATTAAATGGTTTTGAGTCACTGGTTAATTAAATTATCAGGCATGTCTATTTCTTGAAGACACAACATAAAACAAGGGACAAATACAGAGACCCAAGAGGCTCTGTTGCTAGCCAGAGTTGTAAATACAGCACTGGTATAGCTGAGAAAGCATTCGTTGTAAGTGTTAAGTATAGTACACTGATATTAACTTTCTATACAGTTATAATTATATAGATCTTTGTTAGTTTCAGTGTGGTAGTGTGTTAGTTGCAGCTGACTCAAACAGAAAACTGACCAAAACAGCATCTCGACAGTTTTAAGACTTTCATCTTAGTGTTTTGCTTGTGTGTTATTAATTTAAAAATAAATAAAAAAAATGAAAAAAACCCATACACTTTAAAAAAGCAAGTTTGTGAAATGTACAAGCATTTAAAAGCTAAAACAGGTTTGAAAAGAAAATAATTTTCCCCTGGCAACAGCCAAGTAGTGTAGTGGCACTCTCTTGCTCTCTGCAAATAATCATTAATAACATTTCAGACAGGTGTCCATACTGCATCATCCTTCCAAGAGAAGGCTGTATGTACTCACAGTTCTTGGCTTCCTCCCCTCCCTGCAGGCTGACTGGCAGCAGCGGGTTTGTGTGGTCCAGTTTGTGTGCCAGCAGGGCGTGGAGCCGCGGCACCAGCGATGCAGGGGGGCTGTGTACCCTCTGCTCCTCAGTTGTGTCCACACAGGTCATCGGGTCCACCAGCGAGAAGCTCCCATCCCTGGAGGAGACAGAGAGCAAGCACGGTTACAGCTTTCCACAGCACCAGTGTCTGCAAAGCAAGCTCTCGCTAGTACTGTACAGCTATGGCCAAAAGTTTTCCATCACGCTATAGAATTAACTAAGTTTGCTTCAAAAGTCGTAGGAAACCTACTGAATAATGTTACGTTAACATACTGAATTACATACCGCTTTGTAGTTTTCCATATACTTAACAAAAATCTGACAAATTAAAAAATTTGACATTTCAAAATCTAACATGAAATACTGTACTACTATTATGGCTTCCGACAGACTTCTGCAATACCATTTTGTAGTTTCTTTGATTACATGATGTTAAATAAATGATCTAAATTATGTTCATATAGATTTTTTGTTTAAATTATGTCTCAATCCTAAAATTCGAGGGGGATGCAAAACTTTTGGCCACAGCTATTGTCTTCTCTGTAACTAACTTTGCAAAAAGATAACTTGTCTATAAATTATTATTACTATAAACAGTTATATAAAAGTAAGTCACACGAAAACTATACAAAATCAGCAACAGTAAGTATTGAGAACGTTACGAGATGTGTGCAAAGTGACGACTGACCTCTCTTCGTTCATTACACTTAGCGCTGGATCCACAGACAGGATCCCATAGACCTCCAGGATGTCATTGACTTTGAAGCAGTCCCAGTTCTCATAGACCTGTAAGGGAGCAGGAGAGGGGTAGTAAGAAAGACACACAGCTCAAAGGGTTTTAAAGTACCTGGAAATTATTTCATTTAGACAGTAAACAAGGCATAACGGTATCTCCAGAGAGCCTAGCATTAGAAAACACCTGGTGGTTCAGAGAAATCCACTGCTGCTCTCAGGTCTGTGAGCTGTAGCTCAGTAAGTCCTCCACGCCTGTGGCTATCAATGGCATCCATAAGAAACAAATGTACTTGTTTCAGCATTACTGCAAATCCTTGTTGCTTAAATCACTTTTTGGCAATTGCCTTTATTATTATTAGAAGTATTGGGAAAGATAAACTCAACCCAATGTGGGGACCTTTGCTTATAGATAGATGTTTTATTGTCCAATCAGTCTGACAAGTACAGTGGTACTCTGAATATTATACATTTTACTACTGATGCAGAATGTTCACTGCACTTATCTGTCAAAATCCTTATCCTTATAAACAGAAACGTACCTGGTTATTTAGAGGTTTATCCTGGTACAACTGTTTTACACATACATAAGCCACTTACACTGACACTATGTAACCACTGTTGAAAAACTTGTCGTGTAACCCTGCATTACTGTTCATCTTTAAACTGTTTTACCCCAAGAAAGTCATCAATAAAAACAATTACAAATGAGAGATATCCACCAGGCACAGCAACACAATTATAAATTCTTAGCAACTTGAATGTTTTGCACAATGGACAAAGATAACAGTACAGGCATTTCCTACAACTGAATTATTTATAAACACTGGCAAATATCTATCCAACCTGTGCCTTGCCTTGAATCGAATCACACCTCTCACTCAAAACCTGTCTCTGCTGCCCACTAGTGGATTAAGCTTGCAATTAACACATGTTTCACAAGTTTAGGTGTTTCTGCTGTTGGTAAAGCTCAAGCAACTGCTATAAACATTGTCTGTATTTTAAGGTCCATCATCTCTAATTAATTTGCATGTACTCTATGCCGATACAAAATGTAGTGATGCCTGATTTGAAGTTCAAAATTATGTACAAACTATACTATTGAATAAATAAGACACAGGACATTAAACCTCGTTCAACACAAACATCACATTATATTTACATTCTTGGTCTTTGTTGAGTCTATCTGACATCCTTTTGTTCAGCATGATCTAATGCTGAATAACTTTTCTGTACTCAATGCAACATTGAAAAACTACTGGATCTTAATTTGGAACCTATCCTTGCATTCACTCTAATAAAATGTCAGAATGGGTGAATCACCGTTTAAAATTATGCTGAGTGCTGAGCTTGACGTTCAGAATTCAGCTGTCTAATTTAGGTTTAAACAGAATACATTTTTCATATACGCCACCTGTTATATATCATACAAAAGAGTTTCCTCTCTCTAGTACACTGCTATGGGACCATTCCAAAGCCCAACTTTGCTGATCAAACTTCTATATATTAGGACAGACCCATTGCCACAAAGCAGGTCAGCGAGGTACTCCTGTGTGGGGCATTGTACTGGGTTGTGCATTGTTGTTGAAATGGTGTTGCTGGTTACCTTGACGAGGCAGGCAGGTCCCTTCTCTCCGGGCAGGGGGAAGTTGAGGTCGAGCGGGGAAGGCCGCTGCTGTCCTGAAGGGGCCGTCCTCTCCAGTCTCTTCGACTCTCCGCTGGCTTGAGCAGTAGAGCACACAGATGACCCGGCTGGCAGGGGGTTGACAGATAAAACCAGACCAGCAAACAACAGGTGAAGTAGACAAACATTTTCAACACCTATATACAAGGTATCAAACTAACACCTAGTCCTGGTTTCAGAACTACCCTAAATTAAGCATATCATTTAAAAACTACACTAACAAACCTACAGACTCCGGTGTAACCTATTTATGCTGCGCTAGGTACATTCCATTCACATTCACCAGGGGTCTGATTGTTCAAACGCCTGGCACCTCATAACAGATCTTAAACGGCCCAATGAGAGCCCATTTAATCTCTGTGAGTAGGGCCGTAAGTGTCAAAGGCTGTTTCTATCATGAGGAAATGCCCGCAATATGGCAGCCTACTGGAGCAGAGGTCAATGCGAAGATCGCAGACACATTTTGTCTACACGGTTTATCAAACCTTGTAAAAAAAGGAGTTCCTCAAACAAGACTTATTTATACAATTTTATCACATTTAAATTGTGTTAATTTAAACCAAATCTCAAAAAATTGTGTAATGCACTGTTCACTATGCAATGTCTTTCATTGATAACAAAATCTAGGATGTCTAATTTTCTTGAAGAAATAATTATAAAAGCAAATAAGCCGTGGATAAAGGGGTTTACGTAAAATCTTGAAGTCAGATTGCCCCAGCTGCACATATGGAAACGCAGCATTTACAACAGATTCACAAGCAATACCTGGCAGCTGCTCTTTCTGTTTGTGTGGCTGCATGTCCATGTCTTCATCCTCCTCAAAGCTTCGCTTGTGTCGACATGGCATGTACGACGTGGAAGGACTGACGCGAGCTTGGCTGGCACGGGCATGGGTGTGCGCAGGAGAGTTAAGGAGGGGGCTAAAAAACAGGCCATGCACCAAGAAAGATCTCTACATACGCCAGTAACGACGGGCATTTTGTATCTGCCATTAAATGCTTTGGACTTGCAGGTTAATACTGGCATGCTAGAGATCATTAATGCAAATCCAAATGTCCAGTTCATCAAGCATAGCAGCAACATATACAGTGTGCCTCATAATTTGTGCAGCATTGTTTTCAGCTTTACTTACATATTGACCAAACCCTCTGGTGGCCAAACAGTGTGTTCCTGTGCATATTATTATTATTATTATTATTATTATTTATTTCTTAGCAGACGCCCTTATCCAGGGCGACTTACAATTGTTACAAGATATCACATTATACATTATTTCACATTATACAGATATCACATTACTTTTACATACAATTACCCATTTATACAGTTGGGTTTTTACTGGAGCAATCTAGGTAAAGTACCTTGCTCAAGGGTACAACAGCAGTGTCCCCCACTGGGGATTGAACCCACAACACTCCAGTCAAGAGTCCAGAGCCCTAACCACTACTCCACACTGCTGCCCATATCATCCTCCACATACCCTCCAGTTTTCGCTATGCTCTGACAATGTTGTGCAAATTATGAATCACCCTGTATATCACCACCACAAAATTAGAGCCATCGCTATCATGACCTTCATCCCCATGAACTTCAGCCACAGTATGTACATGTAGAAATGTGAGTGGGACATACATCACCACTGGTGAATAGACAGATTCTGATACTCTTGATTATCACAACTGGAAAAGCGGTTTTCTAGAGGACTGTAAAAATCTTAGTGTGACATACATGCATGCACAGTATGTATGTACATATGGATAAACAAGCACCTCCTTCAAATAACAGATTTTAATACTTGTGGTAAAGAATATCCTAGTTTAATCACAATTGTGATATCTCCATTCTTTAGATATATTCACAAATGTAATATGGTATATGCCCAGATTCCTAAATAACTTGACTTTACTAAAATTGTACACCATTGCCTTTTAACATTTCAGTCATCAAAAGGATATTTCTTTCACCCAAGCAGACTCTCCAGGGACTGGCACACAGTACAATGTTTGTCTTTCCAGGGTGACGCTCTGATTGGAGTTCAGATCCACCTCTTGTTGGGGCTGAAAGTAAAAAAATCTAAGCGTTATGTGAGAAAAAAAAAATCTCATGTTGGATCACTTAATCCCCCTTCCCTGCTTTTTTGTATTTTCTATAAACCAAGACACAAATGGCCTAGAATCTGGTTAACTTTAATGACGTTCCACTTGCAATAGCTGAGACCTATTCTGCTGAAAATGCAGTAATGCTGCCACCTTGTGCAAGAAACTCCATTTGTGACAACTTGCTAAACACAGTGTTCCCAAAGATACGTCACTATTTGATAATTGCCTTATTTGGTTATCGCACTGCTAGGCCATGCTGACAGTAAATCGAACAAGTACTATATTTTTTGCATTAGTGCCCTTCAATAAATAAAAGTACTGAAAACAGTGGATAGTGATGTGTAAGCCAGATTAATTAACACTATTTAAATAGTTTGCATATATAGCAGATGACAGGATCTATCTAGGGATACCAAGCAAGTTGTCCGAGTGGAATGCAACCGGCCAGTCATTTCACAAGCCTTAGAAAGGCATTAAGTTCATTCTTCATTAGCAAGCTTTTAATGCTTATATGCCTCTGATTGTAACTGTAATTAAAAGACCAGTAATGGTCTGTCTTACCCCACATTCAGCAATATCCCTGTATTTCCCAAAATGCAAGACCTGTAAACAATTGTGAATTTGTTAGTATACAGTTGCTTTAATCAGAGCTACAGTATACACATACAGCAGTGTGGAGTAGTGGTTAGGGCTCGGGACTCTTGACCGGAGGGTCGTGGGTTCAATCCCAGGGGGGGGGGGACACTGATGCTGTACCCTTGAGCAAGGTACTTCACCTAGATTGCTCCAGTAAAAACCCAACTGTATAAATGGGTAATTCTATGTAAAAATAATGTGTACAAAATAATGTAATTGTATGTGATATCTTGTAACAATTGTAAGTCGCCCTGGATAAGGACATCTGCTAAGAAATAAAATAATAAAAGAAATAATAATTCAGTATAGGGGAAGACAGTACAGATGACTTCACAGACACTCAAACTATATACTAGGGATGGGAATTTTAAATGTTTAAATGTATAAACTACAAAGAAGTGTTAAATGTTGAATAATATGCTAGATGTATAATCGGTCACGTGACAAATTTCACTAAATGCACATTTAATGTATTATTAAAGTAATTTATTATCATATATAGTCAGTCCGTTGCGTATCCGACTGCTGTGGAGCCAGAGTATGGGAGGATATTACAAAAAGGAAGGGGTTTGGCAATTGCCTCCACGTAGCCTTTCTAATTGGTGCAACAGAAAGATTGACATTGGGGCTGGTTTTATTCTCAGTCGATCTGGCGCTTCATTGGTGCACTCTGTTTTTCATGCTGTAATGGGTGTGGTATGGTATCAACTCCATGGTGTAATAAAGTGAATGACAAGCGTTTTTTCTGGTGTTTGTTATATATTTTTAATAAAATGGCATCTCTAAAACAAAGAAACAAAGCAAAGCCATGTTTGGAAGTATTTTGCGGAACCGATGAAAATGGTATGTAAATAATTATGCAATAACAAAAACAGGTTCAATGCTTCACCATTTGAAATGAAAACATTCAGAAATGACTGTGGATGGAGTTACTGATGCTGGCAGTAAAAAGCAAACATCCATACAGAACACTCCAGATGGCGACTGACATTTATTTAGCCCTTACATCCCTGTGAATATGTATAACACGATTTTAAAAGGATTATTTTTTTCAATATTAATTCAGAGAACGCGTATGTGTAAATAAATTACATAAGGCTTTAATTTACCAGTACGCTTTTTTACGCAAATTGTTTGTTTAAAAAAAAAAAAAAAAAGTCCTTGATATCTATGTAATGTTAACAGAAGGGAATATATGTGTGTGTGTGAATTTCCCGTTTGTGGCACCGATCATTGAACAGTAGCATTAATATAACAATGTATTGGAATCTGTGATGACTCAGGAGCGGCGAAGACGAACACACGCTGTCCTCCGAAGCGCGTGCCGTCAGCCGACCACTTCTTTTCACACTGCAGACCCACCATGCAGCCACCTCAGAGCTACATCGTCGGAGGACAATGCAGCTCCGGGCAGCTTACAGGCAAGCCCGCAGGAGCCCGGCCAGACTACAGGGGTCACTGAGCCGTGGACACCCTGGCTGATCTAAGCCCTTCCCCCCCCCGGGCGGCGCTCGGCCAATTGTGTGCCGCCCCCTGGGAACTAATGGAATAGCCTAGACTTGAACCGGTGACGTTCAGGCTATAGGGCGCATCCTGCACTCCATGCGGACAGCCTTTACAGGATGCGCCACTCGGGAGCCCCTATAAAATAGTAATTTCTTATTCAGGTTTCTCAAGGTTGGAATTCACAATGAACAGATTATATATATATATATAATATATATGCTGCTCTACACATATAATAATATGTGTAGAGCAGCAATGTGGCTCAATTTCAATTCAATCAATTTAACAGTTACACTGTGAGGATCATTTTGAAGTGTCAACCTATAGCCTATATATTTACAATAGGGAGTACACGTTAACACCTATATCATTTGTTTGAAAATAGAACAATACATTAGCAGCTGTCAAATCCACATTTGTCTTTAGTTTAGAATTAAGATACAAAGGAAACATTACAGAATCACTTTTGCAGCATGAGGACGACAATGACAAATTACAGCTACCAGTATCACGAAAAGGGAGACCATCATGACCTACATAAAATAAATATCAAAACACAATGCACAGAACTGTTTACTTACTCTTGCCTTGGTATTGGGGTCGACAGTTTCATAGACTCCCATGTAAAACTCTGGATCAAACATGTCCTGCACCATACAGCGGAACTTTACCAGGCTGTTGGGTTTCAGGTAGTGCAATGGGACATCATTCAAGGAGGGAACCTAGAACACAAGGGAGGAAAAAACAACAGTGTCGTGAATTGGGGACCAGCTTTAATTAGGCATATGAAAGCAACAGATGACCTAGTACTGGAAGTTGAACTAAAATGCATTACCTCCTTTGGTTTCATTGTCATGTAATCTTTTGCACCT
This sequence comes from Acipenser ruthenus, assembly GCF_902713425.1. Lineage (NCBI taxonomy): Eukaryota > Metazoa > Chordata > Actinopteri > Acipenseriformes > Acipenseridae > Acipenser > Acipenser ruthenus. Next base: position 20,300,306 of record NC_081201.1, on the reverse strand, counting down.
CAGTACATGTCTCAGTCTTCTAGGGGTGAGGTTATTCAAGGACTCTAGTGAGCCGAGTGAAGGTTCAGTCTATAACTGAGCAATAATTTAATGGCACATTCACATGTACATGAAGTCTCCAGGGTGGATAAAATCAGTCCTGGTTTTTAATAAAACAGTCAGATACGAGCTGCTTCCACTGACTGAATCGATCATTCTGTGGCAGGCTGCTATGCTATTCTGTTAGTGGGACTCTGTGTATTACATCAATATAAGTTATAACAATAGTTGTGAGATGTGTGGTTTTCCTTTCTTTCAGAGGTCTGTTTGTTATGTGGAAACCTTTGCAGAACTAAATTGCATTTAACTCCCTGCTACAAAAGCATAAAAAAGGTGAGTTGAAGACTTACCCAGTTGGTGGCATCATTCTCCTGTAGTTTCTCTTTAAAATAAGCCACCACCGTTTTTTCCCATTCAAGGTTTGTGCTTTTCTGGTCTGGAAGAAAAGCATACAGGTTATGACATCCGATTATAGCGACCAAAAAAAAAGTGCAATGGTTCAAAAATGAGTTGCCGCACTAGCCTCTCCTGCCTTTCACTGCTAGCGGTCTGGGTTCAAACCCGGCTCTGGTCACAAAAAATTAGTTTGGCGTTTTCAAATTATATCCCAATGAACATTAGTTTATATCACAAATCCACTGGGGTTGAACCAGTGACCAAGTCGGCATCTTAACCAGTATATGAAAAAGCCGTGCTCCTCTGGATTTGTGGTTAGGGCTTTTAACCTCATCTCACATACAGGGGTCAGAATCCGTAGCGGCAGTGCAGCACATGCCACTGCCCGTTACAGTAACTCTTCTCCCTTTAACCTCAACGATCGGTTGCAGCCAAGCTATGAAACCCGGTCACAGTACCAAAGTAACAGGGCACAGGCTGGGTGCAAACCGGCGACCACACACAGCGCAATCAAGTAGCTTAATTAGGCCATTGCCCCTGTATCTGCATCACTATAGAAAATTCTACATGAAATTCTGGGTTATTTGCAACCTGACCTAAGCACCAGGTTACTGGATTCTCAGCCTAAGAACTATGATTGCACTATTATTGTGTCATATATTATATATATATATATATATTATATATATATATATATCAGTGCCTTGCAAAAGTATTCAGACCCCTGACCAATTCTCTCATATTACTGAATTACAAATGGTACATTGAAATTTCGTTCCATTTGATATTTTATTTTAAAACACTGAAGCTCAAAATCAATTATTGTAAGGTGACATTGGTTTTATGTTGGGAAATATTTTTAAGAAAAATAACAAACTGAAATATCTTGCTTGCATAAGTATTCAACCACCACACATTAATATTTGGTAGAGCCACCTTTCGCTGCAATAACAGCTTTAAGTCTTTTGGGGTAAGTATGTACCAGCTTTGCACACAGTGTCGGAGTGATTTTGGCCCATTCTTCTTGGCAGATTTGCTCCAGGTTGTTCAGGTTGGTTGGACGACGCTTGTGGACCGCAATTTTCAAATAGTGCCACAGATTCTCAATGGGATTGAGATCAGGACTTTGACTGGGCCACTGTAGGACATTCACCTTTTTGTTCTTGAGCCACTCCAATGTTGCTTTGGCCTTGTGCTTGGGATCATTGTCCTGCTGAAAGGTGAATTTCCTCCCAAGCTTCAGTTTTTTAGCAGACTGAAGCAGGTTCTCTTGCAGTAATTCCCTGTATTTTGCTCCATCTATTCTTCCTTCAATTTTAACAAGATGCCCAGTCCCTGCTGATGAGAAGCATCCCCACAGCATGATGCTGCTACCACCATACTTCACTGTAGGGATGGTGTGTCTTGAGGCATGGGCAGTGTTAGGTTTGCGCCACATATAGCGCTTTGAGTTTTGGCCAAAAAGCTCTATCTTGGTCTCATCTGACCACAAAACCTTTTCCCACATTGCAGCTGGGTCACTCTCATGCTTTCTGGCAAACTCCAGACGTGCTTTCAGATGGTACTTTTTGAGTAACGGCTTCTTTCTTGCCACCCTCCCATACAGGCCAGTGTTATGCAGAGCTCTTGATATGGTTGACTGGTGCACCATTACTCCACTCCCAGCCACTGAACTCTGTAGCTCCTTCAAAGTGATTGTTGGCCTCTCTGTGGCTTCTCTCACAAGTCTCCTTCTTGTTTGAGCTGAGTTTTGAGGGACGGCCTTTTCTTGGCAGTGCCTGGGTGGTATGATGCAGCTTCCACTACCTGATTATTGATCCAACCGTGCTCACTGGGATATCCAAACACTTGGATATTATTTTGTACCCTTTCCCTAATCTATGCATTTGTATTACTTTATCTCTAACTTCTGTAGAATGCTCTTTGGTCTTCATTTTCCTTCAGATTCACAGCCTGACCAATGATCCTTCAACAGTGGGGTTTTTATCCAGAAAATGTGACAGCAACTTTAATGGTTCACAGGTGGAAGCCAATGGTAAGGTAATTGTGTCCTCGTTAGGGCAATTTCTTTCATCGGTGTAAACTGGGAGCTTCCACAGCACAAGGGTTGAATACTTATGCAAGCAAGATATTTCAGTTTATTTTTCTTAAAAATATTTCCCAACATAAAACCAATGTCACCTTACAATAACTGATTTTGAGTTTCAGTGTTTTAAAATAAAATATCAAACAGAATGAAATTTCAATGTACCATTTGTAATTCAGTAATATGAGAGAATTGGTCAGGGGTCTGAATACTTTTGCAAGGCACTGTATATATATATATATATATATATATATATATACACAGACGTGCTCAAATTTGTTGGTACCCTTACAGTTCATTGAAATAATGCTTCATTCCTCCTGAAAAGTGATGAAATTAAAAGCTATTTTATCATGTATACTTGCATGCCTTTGGTATGTCATAGAATAAAGCAAAGGAGCTGCGAGAAGAGATGAATTATTGCTTATTCTACAAAGATATTCTAAAATGGCCTGGACACATTTGTTGGTACCCCTTAGAAAAGATAATAAATAATTGGATTATAGTGATAGTTCAAACTAATTAGTTTCTTTAATTAGTATCACACATGTCTCTAATCAGTCATTCAGCCTATTTAAATGGAGGAAAGTAGTCACTGTGCTGTTTGGTATCATTGTGTGCACCACACTGAACATGGACCAGAGAAAAGCAAAGGAGAGAGTTGTCTGAGGAGAGCAGAAAGAAAATAAAAGACAAGCATGGTAAAGGTAAAGGCTACAAGACCATCTCCAAGCAGCTTGATGTTCCTTTGACAACAGTTGCAATTATTATCAAGAAGTTTAAGGTCCATGGAACTGTAGCCAGCCTCCCTGGGCGCGGCCGCAAGAGGAAAATCGACCCCAGATTGAACAGAAGGATAGTGCGAATGGTAGAAAAAGAACCAAGGATAACTGCCAAAGAGATACAAGCTGAACTCCAAGGTGAAGGTACGTCAGTTTCTGATCGCACCATCCGTTGCTTTTTGAGCGAAAGTGGGCTCCATGGAAGAAGACCCAGGAGGACTCCACTTTTGAAAGAAAAACATAAAAAAGCCAGACTGGAATTTGCTAAAATGCATATTGACAAGCCACAATCCTTCTGGGAGAGTGTCCTTTGGACAGATGAGTCAAAACTGGAGCTTTTTGGCAAGTCACATCAGCTCTATGTTCAGAGACGAAAAAATGAAGCTT